>NC_064287.1:36547391-36587391 GCF_019186545.1 Solanum stenotomum
AATAAAATACTAAAGATAAGACAAATACTAGGATATAATTATTTTAGCAAATTTGATTGTAAATCAGGATTTTATCACTTAAAACTAGAAGAAGAATCTAAAAAACTAACAGCATTCACTGTACCATTTGGATATAAAAATGCACCAGGTAGATATCAACACTTTATGGACAATTACTTTAAACAAATAGAAAATTGTGTAGTGTACATTGATGATATATTATTATATTCCAAAACACAAGATGAACATATAAGATTATTAGAAAAATTTATACACATCATAGAATATTCAGGTATAAGTCTAAGTAAAAAGAAGCTGATATAATGAAAAATCAAATAGAATTCTTAGGAATACAAATTGATAAAAACGGAATAAAAATGCAAACACATATAGTACCAAAAAATAATTAACTCAAATGAACAACTAGACACAAAAAAGAAATTACAATCATTCTTAGGACTAGTAAATCAAGTAAGAGAATACATACCAAAATTAGCAGAGAATTTAAAACCATTACAACAAAAATTAAAGAAAGATATAGAATATCAGTTTGATAAAAAAGACCAAATACAAATACAAAAGGTAAAATTATTATGTAAAAACTTACCTAAACTATACTTTCCAGATGAAAATAAAAAATTTACTTATATAATAGAATCAGATGCAAGTGAAAAAAGTTATGGAGGAATATTAAAATACAGGTATGATGACACTACGATAGAACATCATTGAAGGTATTATTCAGGAACGTTTAATAATATAGAAATAAAATGGGAAATAAAAGAATTATATTCAGTATATAAGTGTTTATTATCATTTGAACCATATATTGTATATAACAAATTTATTATAAGAACAGATAATACACAAGTAAAATGGTGGCTAACAAGAAAAATACAAGATTCGGTAACAACAAAAGAAATAAGGAGATTGGTATTAAATATATTAAATTTCACATTTACAATTGAAGTAATAAAAACTGATAAGAATATTATTGCAGATTACTTATCAAGACAAAGCTACTCAGACTGAGAACGAAAATACAATGCAAGAGATACTCAAAGCCATAACTACACTTTGTATAAAAGTGGATAGTATGGACAACGAGATACAAAAGCTAATGACTAATGAAGATAATCTGAAGTCTAAAGCTAGTCAGCAGCATGACTATAAAAATGTGGAGCTACGTCGATCGGAAGACGGAAAAAGCCCAGAGCAAAAAGGAGACGATGGGAAACTCCTTAAAACCCATAACATTTGTTTAAATACAACTGCAGGTACAAGCAAACGAGTTAGTGAAAAACAAAAGAATTCAAACTTAAACCAGCTATTCGAAAAACCATTTACTCCAAGACTAACACCAAAAAACATATTAACTATAGAACCACAAACTTCTACATATGTGGATAACCTACATCATGACAAAAGAACATACAACCATATTACGCGAACCTATATAGAAAATATATACAAAATCCAAACATTTTTAAATCTTAATCCAAGATCTACTACAACCCAAGAACCCAACCAAGATTATTTAACCCAAAAATTACAAGGTTATAATAAATTGATTGCACAACCGAAAACTAACGCCAACTTGGTGAGGACATGTTACAACTATGGACTATTAAATACAGTTTATACATATGACGGAGAGGAACTAAGTGGAATACCGGAACTACATAAAGCATTTATTACACATAAGAGAGTTACTAAGGGAAATTTATTCTATGTAAAATTTTATACGGCAACAGCAGAGATATTATACGAGGAAATAAAACCTCCGATACAAGTGGTAAAGATAGGATTAACAAAAGATATGATAATACCAGAAGATATCGAACAGCAACCAGAGATACAAAAAAGCGAGATACCCAGTTTTTATGCCAATAAGAGAATAATTGGTATATCATCCATTATACAAGAGCTAGCAAATAATTACTTAAACGGAAATGCTATATGAAGCTATTATGCAAGAGATCAGTTAATGATTTATTCCAATTCAAGGGAGCTAAGGAAAGCAGATATGGATGAAGTCCAAAGATGGATTTTATCATTACTTAAGCCAGAAGAACGACCTACGACACGAGCATTAAAAGTAGAATTTATTTCGGCAGAATTATTAACCAGATATTGTAAGCTAATTGGTCACAAATACCCTGACCACATATGCTCAAAATGTAACGGAGAAGATAATATAATCCCAGACGTCCAGCTGGAATGATCTAATAAGATAAAGACGGAAGAAGATAAGAAGAAGAACAAGACAAGAAAAGAAGATACGGATGGAAGGAGATAAGAGAAAAAAGACACTTGTAAATCTACTAGTCTTATTATTGAATGTAATGTAAAATAGTCAATAAAGTAGGTAGTGTGTGCATGTGCATATTAAAAGTAGGATGGACAAATGTAATAAAGTGGTATGGGCAAGTATGGGCAGGTATGGACAAGTGTAACAATAATATGGGTAAGTGTAAGTAGTAGGAATGGTAGGTGTAAACATTATTGTAAGTAGTACGTGAGAATTCCTTTCTATATAAGGGAGGGATATGTAAATATAAAGGCAGGCATTGCCTAACTTAAAGTTTTCTTTCAAAAAACTCTCTCAACTAAAAATTTCGTATTTAGATAAATGGAGCAAAAATCTGAAATCCAATCAGATATTTCAGATAGCATGGCTAAACAAGAGGCAAATGTATATTGTTCAAAAAATATGCGGAACTAATTTCATATATTCCTGAATATCGTATATATGATTGAATAAATTTATGTTAGTTATTATGTATTAGAATTATTTGAATCATGATTTCTAGTTTATTAGCACACTGGAAACAGGGAGAAAACTTCTATACTATGCCATCCTAATGTTGAAATCGGTAGGCGAGGAAAACCGTTTAGGGGAGTAAACAAAGTTGAGGCGCTGATAAGAAGAAAGTATCCGCTAAAGTACGATGCTAGTAGTGACAGGAAAACATGATAAAGATAATCTAGTTCATAATGATCTAATATGAATTTAATCAATTATGAATATGATAGGAATGAATAATTTGAAATAAAAAATCTGCATAATAAAGAACATGACTACTTACCTTCATAATGAAATGATAAAAAACTATGAAACTTTAATATTATATATACTTAAAGATATAAAAATAATTGAATTAAGAAGAATCATATGGGAAAAAAATATTTAATAACGAACCAGAAGATATATTGAACCAACAATGGTATGAAATAGACTTACATGATTTAGACTACGAAAGAATAGAATGGTACGATTTAGAGATAAACTCAGACTAAAATGAAATACGAATATTTACAATATTGGATAGAATCTATGGAAGATATAAAATTATTAGAACAATCAATGGAAGAAAATTTATGTATGTATCAAAGAACCCAATATATGTTATATTTAGAATATATCATAAATAATATTAATGAAATGTTCAGATTAAAACAATTATCAGAAGAATATTACAATAAATATTATTACATATTACCATGAATTTAGTACTACCTAAAAGTAATATTAAAGAGATATCAAGATTACGATACTTAGTAAAAAGATATTATAATAAAATATTGAAAATAAGTTACTCACCTACCACACTACCATCTACCACACTACTACTTTCATGAAATCACCAACTACCAGTTTCGCACCGAAAAATGGTATCTGAAACCTCTGAAACCTCACAGGAGACTTCCTAACATATTGCGCAACATGTCTAACTCGTTAAATAAAAGAATAATTTTCTCTTAAATTATCATGGACAATAACATTCACAATGTGCGCCATACACCTCACTTGAATGTGATTACCGTTCATCAAATCAGTTTTCATCTTAGTCAATTTCTTAGAAAATTCTTTTATAGTTACATCAATTAAGCTGGCATTATGAACTGTGACAATAAAGATTTGATTTATCCTTCACTTACGTAAGCACTTAACATCTTAAGTATTTTCTTATGCATATTCCATTCACTGCCAATCTGTCACGACCCGATTTCTCAAGTCATGATGACACCTACTATAACCCACTAGTAGGTAAGCCAACCCATAACCCGAAACAACAAGTAATGGGTCTGAGGGTAGAAACTAAATAAGAATAGGCAAATAACAATATAAAAAGGCAAAGGCAAACCAAAACATATATACAAATAAAGATTCCTCCGAGAACCTGGAAGTCACTAGTATAGAGCTACCACAAAATAAGTACAAGTCCCAAAAGTGTACAATAGAGATTGGACTGTCTCGGAAGGTAAAAGACAAGTCTATATATACAGATAGAGACTGAAATAGTACAAAACGCCGTGTGCTCACTACCGTCTCCGGATCAGTCTGCTCCAAGCTCGATCAACCCTGGCTATTAGTGCCCGGACCTGTATCACGAAACAGATGCAGATCGTAGCATGAGTACCAAAATAACAGGTACCTAGTAGGCATCATAGGCCGACTGAACTTGAAAAGTAAAGGCAGTTTGAAAAGAAGGAATACACAAATTAAGGTCAAGAACAAATATCTAACTAACAAAGGAATGCACACGAGTGTACAAAAAACTACCTAAAATAATCTTTAAGCTAACTATACCTAACTGGACCCCTATAAGCCCAGAAGGTACACTTGTGCGCAAGTTAAATAAAAATCCGAATGGACCCCTATAAGCCCGACGAGTACACAGAATAACTATAACTAAAGAGAATTGCATATAAGAACCCAAGAATGAAGAACATTGAACCAGAAGCTCAGCCCTAATTAGTAGAATCTGACAGTATGGAGGCCGGACCTCGAACCAGATGCTCATACGAAGTACCCAAGTAACCAATCACAAGTAACAGGTATAAGAGGCCGGAACTCTAACCGGATGCTCTATATAAGTATTTGGGCAATAGAGGCCGGAACTCTAACCGGATGCTCTATATAAGTATCTGGGCAATAGAGACCGGAACTCTAACCGAATGCTCTATATAAGTATCTGGACAATAGAGGCCGGACTTTAAACCGGATGCTCTATATAAGTATCTGGGCAATACAGGCCGAAACTCTAACCGGATGCTCTATATAAGTATTTGGGCAATAGAGGCCGGAACTCTAACCGGATGCTCTACAAAGGTGCCACTGTAGCTGCTGAAAGAGTCCCAATCGATCTATTCTCATAAATGTCCGTGGATCACCGTCCACACCTAGCCAATTAATGAAAGTCCTTGGAACCGAATCGAAAATCAAATTCAAATCGCGAAGTAGAACTAGTGTCACCGACGTAACTTGTGAAGCTGTAACATCGGGAAAAATAAGGATAACTATTGTCGGAGACAGTATATCATAACTAAAGGCCAAACTATCAGACTCAAGTCTGCTACACCAGTCTACATAGATCTAAGCCGGCCGAGCGACGTCGAGACAAAACTAAGGCCTATCAGATCCGAATTATGTATTTCTAAGGCAAGCTCTAGTCAAACCTAAACTAAGGCCCAAATGCTTCAACAAATAGTAAATTAAGCATGCAAGCACTCCACTTAGCGAGGAGAGTCAACTAATAGCACAAAGCATGCTCACAGTTACACGATAATTCCCGAAATAGGCCGAAAACATGATTTCTTAACACCTATGTAGGATTCAATAACTACCCAACCCAAATCCCAATTAATCAACATGCATTCACATTCTCGAGCTCAATCTAAGAGAGGGAAACCGTAGCCTACCTATAGGCCGATCACACACGCTCCAAAATTACTTCTCCGGAGCTTTCCCTTTTCGAACGTCCTCAAAACGCTGCCCCGCTATCAAAAATAGAGTCATAACGTTATTATGGTCGTTTAGACACCATAATCACAACAAAAAGAGACATGTCAATTTTGAGGTCAAAACGGGAATTATGGGACCCGCGCTGAATATTTCAGAATTACCTCAAAAGAAGGTTCTTAACAGCTGCCCAAACTTATGTTCCATGATGGGACACAATTTGGGGCTCAGAAACAACACAGTACCAACATACAACCAAAACATAAATTTTCCTCAAGAACTAAAGAAATGGGACAACAGCTAATTCAGCATATTTACCAGAAACTGGAGGTCTACAGTGAAATGCGACAACACCACGACGTTCTCCTCGAAAGACCACTCAATATAGAGTAAAAAAATCACTAAAAGCGGACCTAAAATGGCTGAGAAAACAAGTCTAAAAAATTTCCAAAATCAGGCTCACAAAATGGGTCGTGGTAGCAGGTGTTTTATAAAAATTACCTCAAACGGGGACCCCAAATCACTATCCGAGCTCACCAATGCATTGTCCTTGAAAAATCTCACAACTTTGCCTTTTAAATCGCCAGATCGGACCTGTATAGCTCAAGGAATCACACTTTTAAAATGAGGAATAAAGCTAAGTTGGTGTTTTAAAAAGGATGAAACTGGTCGCTAAAACCCAACAATTGGTCATTAAAGGCCCAAACTCTGGTCGCTAAAGAGTTGCATCAGATCTCAGCTTTGGTTAAATCTTCAAAGTCTTCGATGGGGTGCTCAGAATTCGATCGGTACCCGATAAAAATAAAACAGACATGCTACCCTACTAAATTCGATATTCCGGACTCAATGGCGCAATCAAAATTTCCATCCGAGGTCATCTCGATAAAAAGTGGGTCCCACTTCCAAATGTCATTTTAACCAAAATTCACTAAGGGGCTCGAAATGAGTCCGAAGGCTTCGGGAGTCGAACGAAAGCTCGTTCTAGACCAAACTCAACATTTCGGAGCTAACCGCGCTGACGGAATTTTCATCTAAGCATGTTTTCCAAGAATGTTGACCAAAGTCAACCTTAGGCCAAATTTCAAAGGTTAAAACGCCTAATGGTCTAAACTCGAATCAAAGGCCTTGATACTCGTGCCAACCATGCTACCAGCCTAACTTGGCTATTCTAGAGCTGATGGAACCGTCAAAATTCCATTTTGAGGTCGTCTTCTTGAACTTTTGTTTGAAAATGATCATTCAAGGTTCATAAGCTTCAAAACACAAAAACTCACCCCATAACTAAACGAACGACCAGGTAACCGAACCGTCAGTTCCAGCAAGTCATAAATGACTCTGGGTCGCTATAGGAATGCTTTAAACGACACACAAAAGGCAAGATATTGAAATGACCAGAAGGGTCATTACAATATCCACTACTAGAAAGGACTTTCGTCCACGAAAGAAAGGATCAAGAAGTACCTGAAGGCTCAAACAAACCGGGACACTGCTCTCGCATCTCCTGATCGGTCTCTCAGTTAGCCTTCTCGACTGGACGATATCTCCAACGGACCTTAACAACAGGGATGGCTCTCGACCACAACTGTCTGACATCTCTGGCTAGAATGGCAACCGGTTCCTCTATAAAGGTCAGATGATCATCCAACTCAACCGAATCATACTGGAGCACATGAGACTCATCTGAAACATACCGGCGCAGCATCGAAACATGAAACACTGGGTGGATAGCCGATAGTGCTGGAGGTAAAGCTAACTCATAGGCAACCTCACCAACTGCTCTCAAAATCTCAAATGGGCTTATATACCTGGGGCTAAGCTTGCCCCGCCTCCCAAATCTCATCACGCCCTTTATGGGCGATACTCGAAGAAATACTCGGTCACCAACTGCAAACCTCAACGACTGACGCCTATGATCCGCGTAACTCTGATGTCTACTCTGAGCCGTCCTGAGCCTATCCTGAATCACCCACACCTGATCCAAGGCCTTCTGAAGAAATTTTGTACCATGCGGCCTAGGCTCCGTAGACTCAAACCAACCAACTGGAGAGCGACAACGCCTACCATATAAGGCCTCAAACGGGGCCATCTGAATACTAGAATGGTGGTTGTTGTTGTACGCAAACTCTGCCAAAGGCAGAAACTGATCCCACTGACCTCCAAAATCCACAACACAGCTCCGCAACATTTTCTCAAGGATCTGAATAATATGCTCTGACTGACCATCCGTCTGTGGGTAAAATGTTGTGCTAAGGTGGACACGGGTGCCCAACTCCTCCTAAAAAGCCCTCCAAAAGCTGGAAGTGAACTGTGAACCCCGGGTTGAAATGATAGAAATAGGCACGCCATAAAGACGGACCACCTCCTTAATGTAGATACGAGCCAACCTCTCGGCACTGAAAGTAGTATGAACAGGAAGGAAGTGTGCTGACTTGGTCAAGTAATCCACGATGACCCAAATGCTATTCAACTCTTCTAGAAGTCCGAGGCAACCCCACAATGAAGTCCATAGTGATACGCTCCCACTTCCACTCAGGAATGGGTAATATCTGGAACTCGCCACCAGGCCTCAAATGCTCGGCCTTCACCTGCTGGCAGCATAAACAACGGGATACGTAGTTGGTAATATCTCTCCTCATGCCTCTCCACCAGTAATGCTGCCTCAAATCACGATACATCTTCGCTGTGCCCGGATGGATAGAGTATCTAGACTTATGGGCCTCACTCAAGATTAGCTGAATCAAACCCCAAGCTCTCGGAACACACAATCGGCCATCGACTTTCAGAACCCCATCTGAATCTAAGGTAGCCTGTCTAGCATCACCTGCCAATACCCTATCTCTGAGTGTCACCAAAGACTCATCCTCAAACTAACAACCACGGATCCGATCTAGCAAAGACAACTGAACTCCCACATAGGCTAATACCCGTCTGGAATCTAAAATATCAAGCCTGATCATCTAGTTAGCTAATGACTGGATGTCCAAATCCAACGGTCGCTCCAAAACAGAAAGGAAGGCTAGACAACCTATACTCACCGCCTTCCGGCTCAAGGCATCCACTACCACATTCGCCTTGCCCGACTGATAAAGAACAGAGAGGTCGTAGTCCTTCAGGAGCTCAATCCAATGACGATGCCTTGAATTAAGTTCCCTCTGGCTCATGATGTACTGAAGATTCCTATGATCGGTATATATCTCACATCGAACTCCATACAAGTAGTGCCTCTAAATCTTAAGCGCAAAAACTACCGCCGCCAACTCCAAGTCATGAGTGGGGTAGTTGCGCTCATGGATCTTAAGTTGCCTCGATGCATAAGCAATAATTCGGCCCTGCTGCATCAATACATAACCCAAACCAACGCCGGATACGTCACAATAAACTGTGAAGCCCTCGCCCTCAACTGGAAGAGTCAATATAGGAGCAGTGGTCAATAACTCCTTGAGCCTAAAAAAGCTCGCCTCACACTCCTCTGACCAAACAAAGGGAACATTAACACGAGTCAATCGAGTCAATGGGGCTGCAATAATAGAAAAACCCTCAACAAAGCGTCTTTAGTAGCCTGCTAGTCTGACGAAGCTCTGAATCTTAGTAACTAAGGTGGGCCTAGCCCAATTACGAATAGCCTCAATCTTCGCTGGATCTACCATAATGCCCTCCTTGGATACAACATGCCCCAAGAACGGTACAGAGTCTAACCAAAACTGGCACTTTAAGAACTTGGCATAAAGTCATTGATCTCTCAATGTCTGGAGCACAACCCTCAAATGTTGCTCATGATCATCCCTACTCCACGAGTATATCAAAATGTCATCAATGAAGACTATGATGAAAGAATCAAGAAAAGGCCTAAACACACGCGTCATCAAATCCATAAAGGCAGCAGGGGCATTAGTCAACCCAAATGACATCACCAAGAACTCATAATGGCCATAACGAGTCCTAGATGCAGTCTTAGGTCTGCTGCCCTAATCCTCAGCTGATGGTACCCGGACCTCAAATCAATCTTAGAAAACATGGCAGCACCCTGAAGTTGATCAAACAAATCATCAATACGAGGCATGGGGTAACGGTTCCTCGCCGTCACCTTGTTCAGCTGCTTGTAGTCAATGCACATCGTCATAGTCCCGCCCTTCTTCTTCACAAACAGAACAGGAGAACCCCAAGGCGACACACTCGGACGGATGAACCCCTTACCTAAAAGATCCTCTAACTGCACACTAAGCTCTCTGAGCTCTACAGGAGCCATCCGGTAAGGTGAAATAGAAATAGGACGAGTGTCAGGCTCCAAATCTATGGCAAAATCAATGTCCCGATCTGGGGGTAAGCCAGGTAGGTCTATAGGGAACACATCTGCAAACTCTCTAACCACATGAACTAAGTCAACTGAAGGGCCCTCCCTACTCACATCTCACACATAGGCTAAATAAGCTAAACACCCAGAAGCAACCAACTGCCTAGCTTGCATAAAAGAGATGATCCTCGTCGATGTGTGACTATAAGCACCTTGCCATAACACTGGGGGAATGCCAGGCATCGCTAAGGTAACAGTCTTGGTGTAGCAATCCAAGACCGCATGGTAAGAGGATAACAAGTCCATGCCCAGAATCACATCGAAATCAACCACATCTAGCAAAATAAGATCAACTCTAGTATCATAACCCTGGATAGTCACTAAACAAGATCGCAATACCTGATCCACTACTAAGGACTCACCCACCGGGGTCGAAACATGAATCGGCTCTGCCAAAGACTCAGACCTCATACCCAATCAGGGAGCAAAATAAACAGATACATATGAGAATGTGGACCCGGGATCAAGTAATACTGTAGCAGGCTGATGGCATAATAAAAGTGTACCTGTAATGACATCGTCAGATGCCTCAGCCGCCGCCCTCGCCGGGGCTGCATAGAAATGGCCCTGAGCACCTCTACTCGATGCATCTGATCTACTACCTAACCTGCCTCCCCAAGCTCTGCCTTTGGTACCCTGTCGACTGTCCCGACGATCCTGGCCCTAACCACCACCTCTAGCTGGAGGGGGCACTGCTGAAACTGGTCTAGGTGCAAAGGGAGATGGTACAATCGCCCCTCGCCCTCGCCGGGGGCACCCTCTGGACCAATGGTCAAGTGCACCGCAATCAAAACACCCCGAAACTGAACGCCTTGAAGTAACCCGACCGCGGTAGGAAGGGAGGGAATCTGATCCCCTCGAACTCTGGCCCGTACTAGGACCAGCCTGCTGATGCTGGCCTCTCTCAGAAGCAGGTAATGCCGCCTGAACAGGATGATTGGACTGACTCTATTGGAACCTCTGGCGGGGCCTATCATAAGAGTATATCCCTCTAGTCTGGGACCCGTTGTAGCTACCCTGGTAGCGTGCCCTCTTATCGCTGCCCCCTTGAGCCTCACTATAAATATGCTCAATGGATTGGGCATGATCGACCACATCAAGAAATGAACGGCCGACTGAAACCAAATGCTCTGTGTCGACCCTTAGATGGTACCGCAACCCACGTACAAAACAACGATCTCTCACCTCCTCCATATCTCGGGTCAATGCTGCGGCCCTGACTCAATCTTGGTGTCAACGTCTACCCCAAGATGGGAATCTGTCTGCAGGCCCGATTGCATCAGCCCCGACCGCGCCGCCTCTCGTACGAGCCATCCCCCGAAAGAGTGAAACAAGTGAGGTTTCAAGGAACCAATAAAACACAAGCTGTACGAAGTGAAATGAAAGAGGAAATCTTCCTAAAGACATCATATTGCCTTCCGAAGATAAGTTACGGACGTCTCCGTACCGATCCGCAAGACTCTAGTAGACGTTAGCTCTGTACAAGTGAGACCGGTGAACCTGAGGCTCTGATACCAACTTGTCACGACCCGATTTCTCAAGTCATGATGACACTTACTATAACCCACTAGTAGGTAAGCCAACTCGTAACCCGAAACAACAAGTAATGGGTCTGAGGGTAGAAACTAAACAAGAGTAGACAAATAACAATATAAACAGGCAGAGGCAAACCAAAACATATATACAAATAAAGATCCCTCACAGAACCTGGAAGTCACTAGTACAGAGCTACTACAAAATGAGTACAAGTCCCAAAAGTGGACAACAGAGATTGGACTGTCTCGGAAGATAAAAGACAAGTCTATATATATACAGATAGAGACTGAAATAGTACAAAACGCCATGTGCTCACTCCCGTCTCCGGATCAGTCTGCTCCAAGTTCGATCAACGCTGGCTACTAGTGCCCGGACCTGCATCACGAAACAGATGCAGAGCGTAGCATGAGTACCAAATCAACAGGTACCCAGTAGGCATCATAGGCGGACTGAACTTAAAAAGTAAAGGCAGTATGAAAAGAAGAAATACACAAATCGAGGTCAAGAACAAAAATCTATCTAACAAAGGAATGCACATGAGTGTACAAAGAACAAACTAAAGTAGTCTATAAGCTAATTACACCTAACTGGCCCCCATAAGCCCAGAAGGTACACTCATGCGCAAGTTAAATAAAAACCCGAACGGACCCCATAAGCCCGACGAGTACACAAAATAAGTATAACTAAAGAGAATTGTATATAAGAACCTAGGAACGAAGAACATCGAACCAGAACCTCAACCCTAATTAGTACAATCTGACAGTACGAAGGCCGGACCTCGAACGAGATGCTCATACAAAGTACCCAAGTAACCAATCACAAGTAACAAGTATAAGAGACCGGAACTCTAACCGGATGCTCTATATAAGTATTTGGGCAATTGTGGCCGGAACTCTAACCGGATGCTCTATATAAATATCTGGGCTTAGAGGCCGAAACTCTAACCGGATGCTCTATATAAGTATCTGGACAATAGAGGCCGGACCTTAAACCGGATGCTCTATATAAGTATCTGGGCAATAGAGGTCGGAACTCTAACCGGATGCTCTATATAAGTATTTGGGCAATAGAGGCCGGAACTCTAATCGGATGCTCTATAAAGGTGCCATTGTAGCTGCTGAAAGAGTCCCAATCGATCTATTCTCATAAATGTCTGTGGATCACCGTCCACACCTAGCCAATTAATGAAAGTCCTTGGAACCGAATCGAAAATCAAATTCAAATCGCGAAGCAGAACTAGTGTCGCCGACGTAACTCATGAAGCCGTAACATCGGGGAAAATAAGGATAACTATAGTCGGAGACAGAGTATCGCATAACTAAGGCCCAAACTATCAGACTCAAGTCTGCTACACCAGTCTACAGGGATTTAAGCTAGCCGAGCGACGTCGGGACAAAACTAAGGCCTAACGGATTCGAATCATGTATTTCTAAGGCAAGCCCTAGTCAAACCTAAACTAAGGCCCAAATGCTTCAAAAAATAGTAAATTAAGCATGCAACCACTCCACATACCGAGGAGGGTCAATTAATAACACAAAGCATGCTCATAGTTACCCGATAATTCCCAAAATAGGTCGAAAACATGATTTCTTAACACCTATGCAGGATTCAATAACTACCCAACCCAAATCCCAACTAATCAACATGCATTCACATTCTCGAGCTCAATCTAAGAGAGGGAAATCGTAGCCTACCTGTAGGCCGATCACACGCGCTCCAAAATTACTTCTCCGGAGCTTTCCCTTTCCGAACGTCCTCGAAACACTGTCCCACTATCAAAAATAGAGTCATAACGTTATTACGGTCGTTTAGACAGCAAAATCACAACAAACAGAGACAAGTCAATTTTGGGGTCAACACGAGAATCGTGCGACCCGCGCTGAAAATTCCAAAATTACTCCAAAAGTAAGATCTTAACAGCTCCCCGAACTTGTGTTCCATGATGGGACACAATTTGGGGCTCAGAAACAACACAGTACCAACATACAACCAAAACCCAAATTTTCCTCAAGAACTAAAGAAATGGGATAGCTGCTAATTCAGCATATTTACCATAAATTGGAGGTCTACAGTGAAATGCGACAACACCACGAAGTTCTCCTCGAAAAATACTCAAGATACCCTCAAAAATCACTAAAATCGGACCTAAAATGGCTGAGAAAACAAGTCTAAAAAATTTTCAAAATTAGGCTCACAAAAAGGGTCGTGGCAGCAGGTGTTTTACGAAAATTACCTCAAACAGGGACCCCAAATCACTATCCGAGCTCACCAACGCATTGTCCTCGGAAAATCTCACAACATTGCCTTTTGAATCGCCTAGATCGGACTTGTATAGCTCAAGGTATCACACTTTTAAAATGAGGAATAAAGCTAAGTTGAGGCTTTAAAAAGGACGAAACCAGTCGCTAAAACCCAATATCTTGTCGTTAAAGGCTCAAACTCTGGTCGCGAAAGAGCTGCACCAGATCTCAACTTTGGTTAAATCTTCAAAGTCTCCGATGGGGTGCTCGGAATTCGATCGGTACCCGATAAAAATTAAACAGATATGCTACCTTACTAAATTTGATATTCCGGACTTGGCGGTGCAGTCAAAATTTCCATCCGAGGTCATCTCGATAAAAAGTGGGTCCCACTTCCAAATGTCATTTTAACCAAAATTCACTAAGGGGCTCGAAATGAGTCCGAAGGCTTCGGGAGTCGAACGAAAGCTCGTTCTAGACCAAACTCAACATTTCGGAGCTAACCGCGCTGACGAAATTTTCATCTAAGCATGTTTTCCAAGAATGTTGACCAAAGTCAACCTTAGGCCAAATTTCAAAGGTTAAAACGCCTAATGGTCTAAACTCGAATCAAAGGCCTTGATACTCGTGCCAACCATGCTACCAGCCTAACTTGGCTATTCTAGAGCTGATGGAACCGTCAAAATTCCATTTTGAGGTCGTCTTCTTGAACTTTTGATAAAATATGATCGTTCAAGGTTCATAAGCTTCAAAACACAAAAACTTACCCCATAACTAAACGAACGACCAGGTGATCGAACCGTCAGTCCCAGCAAGTTATAAATGACTTGGGGTCGCTATAGGAACGCTCTAAACGACACACAGAAGGCAAGATATAGAAATGACCAGGAGGGTCATTACACAATCCAATGGGCATTGATACACATGTAATTAATTCGTTGTACAGAAGTCCAAGTGTCGTTGAGGATATAGATTCTTTGTTTTGTTTTCATAAATTACTTCCTTAATTTTGTTTTTCTTCGTTAAAAAGACTAAAATAATCCCTAGTCACATTACTACATGAAGGGATCCAGAAATGAGGTTGCACCACTTTCATAAACTCTTAAACCTTCTTTCTCAACAAATCTAAAAGGAAGCCCGTCAACTATTATCATATGATATAAAACTTCTCTACACTCTTCTTGATTAAATTTTCAAGAGACAACAATTACTTCCCCATCACCTTATCATTTTTTTGTCTTTAGCCATGCTATGAGTTTGATTTTGATTAACTGTGCTATGAAAAATAAATTCAAAAAATTATCAAAATAAAAAAAGGTCACGAACAACATCAACATCAACAACATAATACAACAACAATTAAAAATAGAGCGAATTGTCTTAAGGAAATAACAACCCATCAAAACATAAGCTAAGAATTTCTCGATTTATGAAGTTTGAGATAAACATTTGAGTCAATACTTGCATACTAAAATAGATTCAACACTCAGAAAACACATGCGCTACACAATCGACCAAAAAAGGGACTAAAATGAAATAATTAAACTAAGATAACATATGCAGTACACTACACTCACATACCTAAATTACATACACATTCTTATTCAAATGGAGAAACAAAAAAACTTAAGTAAAAAAAGGAGAAAAAGCCAAAAAGAAACACATTAAGAAGGAAGGTAAATAGATAAATGAAAAGAGGGATGGAGACTTTACTCAGTACCTACCAACGAGAGAGAAGGATTAATCAAATAAACTTGAGATGTGCTTGCCATGAGATGACGCACAATATAGTGGCAACCTAAATGTTAATCATTAGATTCAACCTCCATTTTTGAACTTATAATTTGTTCCACGTATATCATGTACTCTCACATATATTTTTCAGCCGAGCCAGAGCTCAATAAAGTTACTTGTGAATATAGTCTTTGTAACATCTCATACTTCGAAAAGCCAAACAAGTTAAACTTAAGTTTTTAGTTTTGGTTCAACTTCAAAGGACCATAACTTTAAGCACATAAAGAGTTAGGTGGCCCGTGATGTATCAAATCGAAGGTCTTTGAGTCCTCTTCCCAACACGATCAAGTTTGTTATACTTACACTTTTGTTTTAGGTATATTAGCCTCATTTAATATTTTGCCGTAATATATAAGAACTATTATATATTATTTTTCTTTGTTAGTCCTGAAAATGCTCAAATGTACTCTTAAAAATTAATTAAAAGAGGCAACAATCGTCGTCAATAAAAAATACCCAACTAAGATTCAGGTCGAATCCCATAGAGAATGCTATATGGTAGAAAATTCTATTAAGAAATTTGAATGGTAAATTCATTTATTTGTAGTAGTAAAAACAATTGGGTGGATGATTCCACCAATTTAATAAAAGGATTTGGTTATCAATTGTCACAATTAAACTAAAATTTTAGAAAATTCAAGAAGTAACAAGCAATCTAGGGGTGCGGGGATTGGAAATGAATGTCACATAGGGGTAATTGTGTTGCTCTATAGTGATGAACATTCATGAATAGGTTGGGTCATCTTCAATGAGACTAGAATCTTTTTTTGGTCTCATCTATATGCTGTACTAAACAACCCAATACCTTACTCTATTTTGTCTTTCGATGTAGAAATAGGGCAAATAGATCCAACCCATAACCTCTATTTAAAACCATGTTACATACATTAAACCTAAATTGCTAGTATCAGACTAACTACCCACTCCAACTATTATCTTTCGAGTATTGACAGGAGATCGGAAGTAGAAATTAAGTTTGCAACATTAACCCATAAATTAACCTCATGGTAATTAGCCTAAATTCATGTATGAACAACAGAAAAATAGAGCACAACATAATACCACTACATCAAATCAACACCCAACCCCATAATGTCACCCTAGATCTGGGTTTTAGCCACCCATCACAAAAAAACAAAGAAATTATACCTTTTATAAAAGCAACCATGGGTAACATGAGATTAATCAATTACAAGAAAATCCACTTCGGATTCAACTTCAATTTATCAATTTAAAGAATAAAGTTGAAAAACTCCAAAAATTAGAAAGTGTTCTTCACAAGGTAAAGTGTTTCTCTCTCTATAATATTCAAAACTATCGTCAGTCTTTCCAGTTTTCCTCACTTATGTGAAATCTTTCTTTCTCTCTCCTTTGGGTTATTTCTGGTTTTCCAAAATTTGGCCCAAAACTCAATACGCTAATCATTGGGTGACATTAGTCTGGCTCACCAATCACAATGGGTGGATCATCGATTACTCTTCAAGTCGCCTTTCTCTTACTTTAGGCTTCAAGTGTTTGAACCTCAGTTGGCGAGCTTATTTGAGTCTGCCTTTCACATTCGGCGTATCACTGAGTATCACCTTAGTTCTCTTTTCAAGACTTCAATTTTTCTTCTTGCACTGTCGCTTTCGGTGATGGTCAACAAGTTTGCCCTTCTCTTTCAGCATGTCGCCTTTTCTTTTGGAGTTCGCCGACTTGCTTCATTAATGCAAGTGTTGTGCACTTTCCATTTGGGAGAGGTCATACCCATTAGGCGATATGCCTATCTTGTTTGACGAACAACAAAGTATAGTTTACACTTCTTTTTATAGTTTTGTTATTCTTTCATTCATTCATCATTGCCTTGTCCTTTAGCCTTCATAATTGCAAATCATCAAAATATCATTAGAATAGGATATAACTAGGCATTGAGGAAACTAATTACTGAGCTAAATAGGCCTCAAATGAGTGCAAATATACCACTGTCATAACCCTGGGGTACCCTCTAGATGTGTCATGGCGTACAAGACCCCGAGAGGCCTCATACAAGCCACTTAGTTTTCATAATATAAGAAAATAGAATTTAGCAAAAATTTAAAACATTTTCAACATAATCAAAGTCTTTATAAAATGAAGTGGAAGTCCAATACACTTTGCTGGAACCATCTAAAACATGAATATCTTTGTGACACAACCCATACAATAGTTCAAAACATAAAACGAAAGAACATAAGGAAATGGTGGCTATATCCTCGAATGTTATGAGGACTCACCAATCTTCAATCATTACTTCTACTAAGATCCTAGCCATGGGGATGAGAGTCGATAGCACCGAATCTTACATTTGGATAAGAAATTTAGACAAGAGTATGCGTTAGTACAAACATGTACTAAATATGATAGCTTGCATGAGCATCAACATAAACATAAGGGTTAGACAATATAAGTCATAAGTATAATCAATGCACATAAATCATCATAACATAAAATGAATACTTCATAAGTAACCTCAAAGCATACTTGACCAATACATGGGTAATTCTCCACTAGTCTCACTCATCATAGTAGGCCACCTTGGGCCATTCTACAAGCTCATCATCTATCATGCTCATCTTTAGCTTATCTTTTATAGATATGAGGAAATCTCCTCCTTGCCTTCACTTAAAGGCTAATGGGTAGTCGACTCTTGCCTTGATTATATGGTCACGGGTATTCGCCTCGATGTCCATCTTATGGGATCATAGGTATTCGCCTCCATGCCCAATTATCATATGACACGAGTATTCTCCTCTACATAATTTCATTATAAGATATGGGTATTCACCTCCACATCTTCCAATATAAGATACGGGTATTCACCTCCACATCTTTCATCATAAGATATGGGTATTCACTTTCACATCTTTCTATAAGGGATCATGGGTACTTGCATCCATGTCCAAAATTAGGGAATAAGGGTAGCCGCCTCTTACACTCTAAGAAATCACCTCATATCTAACTCATCTAGAGGACATGAGTATTCACCTCTTGCCTCATCAATTTTAGTCTTTAGTCTAGATTAATTTTAGGTGACCAATCCTTTCAACCTAGAATCATTCAATGTGAGAAAGCCTTTCACATTCATAACATAAGCAATTCATGTGGGAACTATCTCGACCACAACGATTACATTAATAATCAACAATTCATAACATAAGCTTTAATCTCAAAGCACTATATCTCTTAGTCATTCTATATGCTTCACACTCAAAGCAATTCAACATCATAATCATCTCATAAGCTTCAGTCTCAAAGCAATACTAATCATAAATCATCCTATAAGCTTTACTCACACCAATCTATGTCTATATGCTTCACTCTCAATAAATTCTAATAATACTTCATCATATAGCCTCAATCTCAAGCACTAATAATCATGATTCATCATATAAGCTTCAATTCTAATGTACTCATCAATCCTAGATTGAATAAATCTAAACCCACAAATTCTCCTTTCATGGCATAAAATCCATTAATATTAATTTTATCTTTCTAGACATGGGTTAGGCATGGGTACATGTAATTTCATCCTAGAAATATTGAATCTACTCCAATCAAGCATAAACAATCACAATCCACTCAATCGGATCAACATTCATCAATGCCCACACCATTGGAAGAAACCCTAATTAAAATTGGGGAATTTCATCCTTTAAATTGGGGAATCATGGGGACTCCATGAATTGAAGGAATTTATGGATGAAAAACTATCATACCTTGATAACAAAGACCATAAATCCTTGAGGATTGGAGACTTGACATTGATCCTAGCTTGAAATCATTCTTCTTCTTCAAGCTCTGGAGAGAGAAATATTTGAGAGAAGAACTTTGGGATTTCTTTTGGGGCCTCGGAAATAATGACTTGAATGGGTGAGTTTATAGGTTGAAATAACTTATATAGGTGTACTAGGCTTGGGTAAAATGACCTAGATTTGTGCTAATTAAAACCGGAAAGACCCAATTTACCCCTCACTTACCAATGTACTGTCCATCTCCACGAGAGGCTCTACGAGCCGTGGTCCTCCACATGGTCTTGGAGTAGTAGCTAGGCCACATTCCCTTGACCCCTATAAACCTTAGTCACCTTCACGACCCCTCTCACGACCTGTCAAGGCCTTCACGAGCAGTCGTGTACTGGCTCGTGGGGAGGGTCTCTTGTTTGGGTAGCTTGGAGAAGCCACTGCCTCACCACCACGAGTGGCACCACGATCCGTGGTGGCCACCACGAGCCGGGAAGGTTCTCGTGTGAATATGGCCAGTGCATAGGGAAGGTTGGGCTGGCCTAGCCCTATCCCATGGCTCTTGCCCTCTTCCTTGGCTCTTTCCCTCACACTTAGCCCTAGTTTTGCCTTCCAGATTCCGAGGTGTTACAACCACTCATCAAGTCCTAACTCCTAAAGGCTAAACTTTTAAAGCTATGGAAACCTATTTATTTTTTTATAATCATGTATTCTGCCTTATAGAACTTAGAGCAAGTTATGAAACTCATAAAATCATTAGAGTTTAAAAGAGGTAAAGGCGTAAACTATAAAGCCTCATCTAGGTCTCTTTGTCTCTTCTTGCTCATTGCTTAATTGCTTCTCAAATCTCAAGTTTGTTTGCTTAATCCTTCTCTTTCGTAGGTACTGAGTAAAGTTTTCATCTCTCTTTTTGTTTATCTATTTACCTCCCTTTTTAATGTGTTTTTTTTGTCTATTTCTTCTTCTTTTTTAACCTAGTTTTTTTGTTTCTTCATTTGAATAATGATGTGTATCCATTTTAGATATGTAAGTGTAGTGTACTACGTGTGTTATTTTAGCCTAATTATTTTAGTTGTGGGGGATAATTTTACAGAAATTGTTACTTTTGAAGGTACAAAAGTAAAATATGACCATTGCTCTCATGAGTATTCTTTTAAGACACAAACAGTACGTCTACTCTTCTCGATCATATATTGACGAGTCCTAAGCGACCTGCCGGTGTTGGTAAAAATAGCCAAATATAGCCTTAAAGCTATTCCAGAGAGTAGCCTTAGAATCCTTTCTCAAGTACCATCAATATATTCTTATTTTGTTGGTCAATGATCCTTTCTTATGTTATTTTCTTTGAATTTCTCAGTTTCCAACTCTTGTAAATCCACTTTGTTTCGTTATTTACTATTATTGCATTCCTACAGTAAGAGCTTAAATGATTTATGCTTTATTTCAGTTGAGTTACTTTCAGCCTTTCAGTTCAGTTAATTGTGTTATTCAACCCTATTGCATACTCGTACATTCAATGCACTGATGTCGTTTGACCTCCATCATTTCATGGTGCAAATTCAAGTACTTAGGATTATCAACAAGAGTTTCATTGAGATCACATCATGCACTCGTTAGCTTTTGGTGAGGCCTCCTTACTTTCAAAGGACTCTAATTTTATGATTTGTTAGAAGTAATGCTCTGAGGTGTCGTGGGTCTTTTTTCGACACGTATCTTTATACATTAGCGGCTTCATAGATAGACAGTTTCAGTCTTACAGTATTCAGTTTCAGATATTTTAATTAAAATTTTATGTTTAATACTCAGTATTTTCAGATAAATTTTAAGAATTAATAAGTTGATTTAAAATAATTCTTCGGTTTGGATGCTTGTGTATGCTTGAGTTAGTCTTTTGCTAGTAATTAGAAGGAATGAGAGTTCGCTTGGGGACCAACAATGGTTGTCAAGTGTCAGCCACGTCTGGGGTGTAGGTTGGGGCTGTGATAGGCCTGTGAAAGGGGCGACCCTTTGTAAATGCGGTGAGACCCACGTGAATGAGGAGGCCCTGTCACTTGGTCCCCACAATGCGGCACCTTCAACACTTCACCAGTAGTACTATATCAATAGTTCCACAGAGAAGCCTAAATCCTTTGATTGGGGTTTCAAATTCGTTTAGAATCCCATCAACGTATATGAGTTATGCCACCTAGTTGGAAACAACATTCCGGACATAGCAAAATTGATGAAACAACCAACAGAGGTGATTTGGTCAAAATTTTGGCTAAAGTTTACACTTATAAAGAAATGCCACAAAATGTTAAATGCCACAAGGTCATGAAGATTATCTTGAGAATCAAACTAAAAGTCATTCTACACCAAACTCGGCATTTCAGAGCTAACTACACTGACATAATTCCATTCGAAACGTGTTTAGAAAGAAAGTTTACCGAGGTCAAACTTTGGGAAAACCTCAAAAGCTAAAACAACTAATTACACAAACTCCAAACAAAAGCCTCGACACCTGTACTGATCATCACATTAGACCAAAATGACCCTTTTACAGGTGGTGGAACTAACAAAATTTCCATTGGACATTAAAATACTAGATGTTGACTAAAGTCAACTCTTCCAAACCTTAAACCTCCCAAATGGTAAAAACCATTCAATACTCACCCGACCACCTTGGGAAACATGTCACCCAACCCAACATCATAAAAAAGCTATACGGAAGCTACGAGAAGGGGAACAATAGTAAAAGCACACAAAAATGACCTCAAGGGTCATTGCAATTGATGAATTTTGAAATAAACCTTTATCAAATGTAATTAATAAAGGGGGAGCAAAGAAGTAATTGACAAGGTCTATAAGATGACTTAAGTTTAAAATTGTAAATGAATTGATACAATTCAACATTCATATAAATGATTAAAATTCAATCTTGAAGCTTGGTGAAAGAAGTTAGCATCCTTTTCTTTGTTGTCGTATTGTTATCTCTCTCTTTTTTTTCTCACAACCAACATTGTTCTTATTTTTTTGATACTTGAGTGTTCTTTTGCTGAATGATTCATATATAGATCTCCTTTTGTCGAAGGATTTCAATCAAATTAAACTACAACTACTGAGAGCCTGTTAGTACATACCCTTTTGGAATGCAAGAAAACATGACGAGATTATAAGAGTAAGTTTAACAATTTCTTTTATTTTTCAAATAACCAAAAGTGAAGAAGAAGCAAACTATATTTAAACAATACTAGAATCTTGTTAAAAAAATATCTGATGTTCTAAAGTAAGATATACATAATGATTATATGAATTGTCTTATAGAGATTATCGATGGAACAAAATTTTATTCTTCTCGATATTCCTTACATGATACGATAATTTCCATCATTTCATATGTTGTCAAAAAGTTTATGCCATAATTTACAATACTGTCATTTAAATATGATCAGAAGTATCCGGAAGACCATGTTCACATGTAACTTAGTTGAGATTGTGTGATATATGTGAAGATAGTCTTTCGAATAATAAAAATCATATTTTAAATGAAATTATTGTCAATTATGGTTCAAACCTTTTGACAAAATATGAAAATGATGGAAATTATCGTATCATGCAAGGAATAGAGAGAAGCATAAAATTTCGTTCGATGACCTCTATAAGGTAATTCATATAACCATATGTCTATCCAACTTTATAATATCATATATTTTCAACAAATTTCTAGTATCGTTCGATAATAGTTTGCTTCCCTTGTTTACTTTTGGTTAGTATGTATTCTACAAATAAAATAAATTGTTAATCTTATTTTCATTATCTTGTCATGTTTCCTTCCACTCTACGGTGTATTAACAAGCTCTCACTAGTTGAAGCTAAATTTAATTGGAATCTATCAACTAAAAGAAGATTCATATGAATCTTTCGGTAAGAAAAATATTTGAGTATCAAAACAAGCAAAATGAATGTAGGTCGTAATAGAAAAGGAAGATGAAATAATAATGAAACAAATAAAAGGATGTTGTGATTTCTTCCACTTAGCTTCAAGATTGCATTTTAATCATTTCTCGGAATGTTGAATTGCATCAATTCAATAACAATTTTAAATTTAAGTCACCTTATAAACCTTTGTCAATTACTTCTTTGGTTCGTTTTTATTAACTACCCTTTATAAAGGTTTATTTCCTAATTCATAAGCAAGAACAATATGATCTATCCAAGTGTGTTTTCCATTCTTCTCAATCTGAGAATTATCCAGCTTACCCATTTTATGTATTTGCCTCTATTAATTCATGTGTAATATAAGTTAGAGTCATACCATTGCTATTTCCTATTGATAATTCAGACCATGATAACTCTAAAAGCGTAGAAATCTTCAGCATTTCCTTTTGACATTTGCGTCATTTTGTGGAAATTAAATAGTTCCTACATTTCTTCAACAAACTTTTTGCATAACCCAGGAGCTTCTCGGTTATCCAATAATCTAATTTTCTAAAAACTGAACTTGTAAAAGTCACCTTATAGGTATAGCTGTGCTACACGTTAACTATGGTAGGAACTTTTCCCGTGCTAGCTAAATCTGAAAAGAACCAGAATATACAACAAATACAAATTATTTGCAAAAACAATATACAGTAAAAATAATAAAAGTAATACTACCTATTTTAATTTGCTTGAGATTATCAAGATTTTCTTCAACACTAACAAGTTCTTTTAATTATTCACTTCGTAGCCAATCTTGAAGATACGCTAAAACATGCACCAATTAAGGAACAATGTACTCCTAAATGAATCACGAAGAAATCCTCCCTTACTAAACGCATGTTCGGATGCAACACTTGAAACCGGAACAACTAATACGTTACAAGCTATCTAAGATTGAATTGGAAATCTAACTTTGTGCATTTTCCACCAAAGTGGGATGCTAAATTCTTCAATGCCATTCTTAGTTTATTCACCAAAATATTTATCTAATTTTATTCTAGCATCCACACCTCCACTGATAGCTCTATATTGCTTTAGATCTTTCATGAGTGAATCTAAAAGTCCTTTACCTTGGGTACTTACCTAACTACTAGTAATTGATTCTAATTTTCAACCGATTAACGCATTTTCAATGTCTAGTGGAAGCATTTTTGTCAATAACTCAATAAATTGTTGAATACTCTTCAGACACATATCCTATTATTACGATATGAAGTGACTAATTAGTCATTCTTGACTTATCTGTTAACTTACCAAGGAAATTATAGTTATATATACCATGAACCTTGTATATCATTCTCCTTCCACTTTGTTCTTATCTTTGTTTAATCAAAATCAAATAACATTTCATTTACTTAATACTCCTAAGAGGATATCCAAAAAAAATTACGGAAAAAATATACGAACCCCAGCCTCAACCCACTAGTAGACAAAATCCCATTAAACTTCATTAAAACTATGGAAAAGGGATACTGGATAGTCTTGTTTCATGTAAAATTTAAAATGTAGTAGAAAAGATCATATGATGAACTTCAAGAAGACCCTAAAAACTTTTTCCAACTTTGAATTCTCGAAAAGCAAAATCAACAAGAAAAAGAGCAAAGACAAACAAGAATAATAAGCCAAGATTTCAACCATAAGGATCACCTAAAGTAAGGTTTTCCGGCTAAAACTACACTAAGAAACCAGTAATGGCTATAAATCAACTAACTATAAAAAAGCCTAAACTAATCTTAAATTCCAACCTAAACATACAGTACTGCTCAAAATATAATTAATTTAAATGAGCCAAGTCTAATGAAAGAGAAATTTTAACCTACTTCGAGGTCGAAACACATATGAACTACAACTCAGGTGCTTTTTCCTTTCAAAGGGCCTTCTTGTGATGTAAATATATCAATAATTCTACGGGAACACAAAAACAAACACAACAATACCCAAATCAATAAAGGAAATCAAAAATGGAAAGAGACCCAAAAAATGCAAATATGGAACCCACGCAGAGAGTAACAAAATCTACTCCATCATGAGGTCCCCAATTTCTCAAGGATGTTGTGCCCCGAAAATGGGCACAATTCGAGCTACCATCGAGCCAAAATAGAACCCCCATTTATTTAGCAAAAGGAATAAAAAATGGAGAATTAAGGAAAAAATTATGGAGAAAAACAAGGAAAATGGATGATTTATCACTCCCGGGTTATGCCCATGTAACTGCCCGATCAATTCCACAAAGAAACACTCAAATCCTTCAAAAATATCTGTCTAAATAGCCCATACACCAACTTAGAAATGAGACACGCAAATTGAAAAATGGGTCTTTTAAAACACCAACTGCCAGTTAACTTGGCTTCGCAAACGTGGAGACCACATGCAATCATGTAGGTCAGACGAGCTGATCCTATGCAAATTGGAACGAGGCTTGCGAACACAAAGGCTAGGACAGTCAACCCTTTGTGAATGCAGCCAAGGTACAATGAACACGAAGGGGGCTACCTTTCGCGAATGCGGCAAGATCCACACGAATGCAGAGGCCAAGGAACTTGGTCTCCATGAACGCGGCACCAGCAACACTACATTAGTAGTTCCACAAGGAAGCCAAAGTCCTCTGTCTGGGGTTTGGAATTCGTTTTGAATCCGTCAATGCAAACAAACTTTGCTACCGAGTGGAAACAACATTCCAAACTCAAAAAAATCTATGAAACAACCAACAAAGGTAATTTGGTTAAAGTTTATACCAAAGACTAAATTTATAAAGAAATGCCAAAATAAACTCTAAGCACCACAAGGTCATCACGATCACATCAAAAACTGAACCAAAGGTCGTTCTAGGCCAAACTGGCATTCTAGAGCTATCCGCTGACATAATTCCATTCGAGTGTATTTACCAAGAAAGTTGACCAAGGTCAAACTTTGGGTGAAACTTAATTATTCAACTAGAGAAAAATTACCCTTCCAGAGCTGATAGAACTGACATAATTTCAACTCGACATCAAAAATATCCAAAAGTTGACTGAAGTCAACTCTTTAAAATATTAAGCCTCCAAAATGTCAAGAACTTAAACCACACTTGAACACCTCGGGAAAATGTCACTTAACGCAGCACCATACAAAAGCTACGAGAAGGGGCAAAACAATAAAATCACATAAAAATGAACTCGAGGGTTATTACAATTTATGAATTTTGAAATAAATTTTTATAAAAGGTAATTAACAAAGACGAACTAAAGAAGTAATTGACGAGGTTTAAAAGACGACTTAAATTTAAAATTGTAAATGAATTGATACAATTCAACATTCAGATAAATGATTAAAGTGCAATCTTAAAGTTTGGTTGAAGAAGTTGCAACACCCTTTTGTTTTTTGTCGTTATTGTTTACTCTCTTTTTTTTTCTCAAAACTAACATTCGTTTTATTTTTTTGATTTGTGAGTGTTCTTTTGCCGAATTGTTCATATTTAGATCTTCTATAGCTGAAATATTTCAAATCAAATTTAGTGTCAACTAGTGAGAGCCTATTAGTACACTTTGGAATGCAAGAAAACATGACGAGATTTTCAAAATTTAACATTTTCTTTTATTTTTCAAATATCAAATAACCAAAAGTTAAGAAGATGCAAACTATTGTTGAACAATACTAGAAACCTGTTAAATGTCACTCCCCGAGGCTACCCCTTGGACGCGGACACGGGACCGAGGATTACGAACGACCTCAAGCTAACCCTGCTGGCAAAATCATAAGCATACAAAAGATAAACTGAGCAATTAAAACTGTGCGGAAGCTAAATCATATAGAGGTCTGAAATGATGTGGAATACCCATATACTATATAAATATAAGAAACTGAGAGTTTGAATACAATAAAGAAAACAAACTCTGTGACTAAAGTTGAAACTAACTATGTCGGAAATAAGCCTCTAAACTGACTAGAAATGTTGGGACATGCCCCAACTAGATCTAGAAAAACTGAAACTAAAGATAAAAGAGATAAAGATAAACATGTCACTAGTCCTTGAAGAATGAGGGCTCACCACTGATGTTACTAAACTAAATATCGGAAACCGATCTATGCGTGATTTGACTCCTGGGGACCTGAACCTTCATCACGACAAGATGTAGCGCAGAGTATGTGTCAGTACTTAAAGCGTACTGAGCATGCAGGATAGAGTAAAGGTCAAATAAACATATAACTGAACAAGCATTAAAGCAAGAGTTTAACCTGAACATGATATAGATACTGAATACTGACCTAACTGAATGCAATGACAAATTTATAACGTGCTAAGACTGAATACTAATTGTACTGAAATGTGGTCAATGCAAATGGGATCTTAGTGAACTGTGGGACCTATTAATAACCGATAATAAAACCACATGAGTTAAGTGTAGAGTCCGATGTTTACGCCCCATCGAGAGGACCCAATATACCCGGCCAAAGGTATAAAGGAATGCTGGCGTGATCACTAAATGATGCCCAAAGAGGGGACTTACAACTTATGTGGCTCGTAGTTCTGGGACTATGTAGGTAGCTGACCCTTGTCCAACTCGCTATTATGCTACTCCCAATAGATTATGTGATTAACACATTATGACTAAATTTCTGTGATATACTGGATATCTCAAAATGATATGTGAACTGAGAATGCACATTAATAAAATGATAATGACACATTAAAAAATGAGGCATATATATCTAAAATAACTGAAATATCTGGCCTAGCATGTGTAATTCAAGAACTAAAGAACTACTTAGATAGAGTTTTGAAATTTGTGCATTAAACTGAGTAATAACATAATAATCTCATTTGGATCATTCTAACAGCTAAAAACCCAACAATTCTAACATTCAAGAAACCTTAGGTCTAGATAATATTGTGGTAATCAAGAATCTGACTGAATACTAGGGACCTAATGGGTGAACGAAACCCACTAGTGAAATCCCACATACTAGGTGATGAAATTCACTGAGAAATATTTCAATTTCGGGGTTGGAACAGTTTGAACCTTGTTGTGTTCTTGAACTAGGGTTGCTCGCCTCTTTCTCTTCTTACGCTTCTAAATTTTCTAAGTTTTGATGAATGATTTAAATTAGGTAAGTTCTAGTTATGTTTCTAGGCAAAAACTGATCAAAATTACGTAATTTAGGGTTAAAATACTGTAGTTTAGGGGTGTCCAACATAAAAAGGAAAAGACTAAAAGACCCTGACTTAAACTACTGACGGGGCCGACCACGACCACACTCACGGACCGCGTAAGGGACCATGGACCGTGAAGGTCCTCGTGGTCCTCACTTGGTCCGGTGGTTTGAGGGTCTAACATCACTGACCCTCCCATGGCCCATATGAAGGACCACGAACTGTGAAAGTCCCCGTGGTCCTTACTTGGGTGAGGGGTGTCTGAGTGCTAGGCTTGGGGGCCTAATAGTTAGCCTCCACGAGGGCCACCATGGCCTGTCATCAAGACCACGACCCGTGAAGGGTCCCGTGGTCTGATGTCTGGGCTTGGTGGAGTCCAAGTCATGACCACGACCCAAGTCTAGACCCCGAATGTGACACGGTGTACTCGACCCCAAAGGGTTCTCATACAAGCCTCTAGCATCATAATAACATAAGACATAGAAATAATGCAAAAAAAGATTAAAACTCTTACAATCGAAGTCTAACTTCACTTTTCATGAAAGAAAGCCATAAGAATCTAGACTTTGTCTCATTTACCATCTAAACATAGGAATACAAAGTTTGGGATTTAGCCCTTTACATCAATAAACGTCTCAATATAATAAGTACAATAGAAACTAAGAAATGACTAATCCATCCTCAAACTCTTGAGGACTCACCACAACTTGGAGATAAGCAATCCAAGTCTTCTTTAAGAAAGAGAGTGTATGTCACCTAGCCGGAACCTACACTTATCAAAATGTAAAAGAAAGGGGTTAGCACATAAAGTACTAAGTATGGAAACATGCATAAAATCCTTGAAATATGATAAAAAGGACATTTTATTTGAAAAGTATGCATTTATGAAGTTTAGTAATCAACATGCATGTTCAATGTCAAACACAAGCCAAGATCACATTTATACCCATAACATATTAAAGTCATCACCTTAGCAACCCCTACGGAGCACTTGTGCAATGTATGGATGGCATCCCATCATACTAACCATACTAAGTACACATTTGAAGCTACCTTAGTCATACATATCATCATTAGACCTCATCATAACCAATAATCATAAGTAAGGAACTAGTCATGTACATTACTTGAACATAAGGAAAGTCATTCATATCAACTATCCATTCAACATACATGCATACATTCATATCTCATCATATCATAAAGGAACCTTCCCAAAACATCCTACTAAGTCTACTTGTGCAATGTAAAAGGGAAGTCCCATACCCCCCACTCCTACTAAGTATACTCACCAAAAAGTCATAGTCTAGTTCATGTCTCATTCATTATCTTGTCATACAGGGAATAATAGCCATAACCGACATAAACCATGTGAGCTACATGGAATCCGGTTAAGTGTAACCCCACACCGAAAGAAGGTGTCCTACTTGACTAAAGTAGAACTAAATGTATAGTTATATGTCACGACCCGAGACTACCCCCTAAACGTGACATGGCGTACTTGATCCCGAATGGGTCTCATACAAGCCCTTAGCATACATCATTGCATATGTCACAGAATAAAAGCAGAAAATTTTAAAAAAATTCTTCAACAATCGAAGTCATTTCTATAAAGTTAAAAAAAGTCTAAACACTATCTCATTGGACATCTAATACAATAGAATACTTAGACATATAGGGATACAACCCTTACATAGTTCTAAAATTAAACTATAAAGAAACTACTAAGGCATCTACTAAGTAAGATGTTTGTCCCTGAACTTGAGGACTTATCAACTAGCTTGGAGGATCACCTATCTCAACCTTGAACCAATAGATCCCATCTCCATGAACCAACCCCCTACATTTGTAGAAAACATAGAAATATGGGTTACCACAAGAATGTACTAAGTATGGTAGCTATGCATAGAAACATTTAAAACTTGCTAGAAAGGGGACATTTTAGTTGAAACCCATGCTATGCACGGTTGAACATCTTTCTAGAAAGAGTTCGAGAACACAAGCCATAGACAACTCACATATAGTTCATCAAAGCATAAGGATATCAACATTACCATAAACATAGTCATAATGCACATACCGTCTATTAAAAGACAAAATACACATGCATAGTCACATATCAAGATCATAACATCATAATAGAACAACCACATAAGTAACCCTAAGCTCTACTTGTGCAATGCCTAGATATGGTCCATAGTCCTACCTATACTAAGTATCACTTCAAGGCCACCATGATCATACTTATCATAAGTTCATACTAACATATAAGCACCCCAAAGCCATACTAGTGCAATGCAAAGGTAAGATCCCATAACCCTACCAAATGCTAGGTACCACATTTAGATCACCAACAATATATATATCCTACTTTTGATTCATTCATAGCCAACATACATAAATAAGGGGCAACTCATAGTCATAACTTGTAATAAGTAAAGTCAACCTTAACATTTATTCATATCACACTGGCATAATTCATAAGTCCTCATTACATAAGAGGACCTAACCATAACCCCTCTTAAGGTCCACTTGTGCAATGTATGGGTGAAGTTCCATACACCAACTCATAATAAGTAGTACCTCTTAAGAAGTCATAATTAGAGTCCATGTTCTTATCATAACTCGTATTCGTATCATTTAGGTATAATAGCCTTAACCGACATAGACCATGTAAGCTACATGGAATCCGGTGTTCTACTCCCACACCGAAAAGAGAGTGTCCTACTTGCCAAGGTAGAACATACATAATAGCTTTTATGTGGATCCACTAGCTAAGACCTACGGGGGCACGTACTTATGGGATATGGGGATTGCTACTAGAAACCCTGACTTGCTGAACGCAGAAGGTTTCCATTCCATGAGACAACATACATTGGGAAGCTGGACTTGATAAATGTAAAAGCCTCCCATCTCACTTTCATATCCGCACGATGCTAAGCATAATTACCTTTAAGAGTTACATTAAGTTTTTTCTTAAGTTTAAGTTAGTGAAACAATGCACTACACACTTAAACCAACATCATATCATAATAGCTCAAAGATTCTTAGGGTGAGCATGTCGTTTCAACCTTAGAACCATCAACATGTGATTAAACCTTTCACATTATATTCGTAGAGTGTTCATGAGAATAACCTTTCATACAACAAAACATTACTACCATAATCTTAACTTATCATGTGTAGTCATAACATATCGTACCTAATCATATCTTATCGTACATAGTCATATCTTCATGGTCATGTACATTTCATGCATAATAGTTTTTAAAGGTGCATATAAGAATTATCCTTTCAATTGACACCATAGACACATCATATTCATGTTTATGCATGAAGTGTGTGTGTGCGCATGATTGTCGTTACAATGGCACAACAACAACATCATTAACATCATAGACACCTCCATTCTCAAGGGGGTCATAACATGTACATAATATCCCAACTCATGCACAATTCACATATATTGCATTTAAGGATCTTAGACCATGTAAATCACATATATAACATTCATTCAATAGACATGGATACGTTCATCATTCAAGTAGGTTATTCATGGCATGTAGAGAATCATATACTCTTATAAGGGGATATGTGGGTAGGGTCCTTCCACAATAGCACCACATACAATTCAACATACCAACACTACCATGATCATAACATATCATTCATATTCATAACGTATCATACTTAGTCATATCTAGGGTTGTAGGGAAGAGGGGCCTTATCTCAACACTACAATTCATATTGACATGTAAGCACCTCCACCATAAGTGGATCAATCCATTCATACAAAGGATAAGTGATAAGTAAGAACCTCCACCATAGGTGGATCAACAATTCATATAATATAACTTCATCATAACATACATCCATAGATTGTCCTTCAAAGCCAAGAGTCAATATCAAGTCTATCATCTTAGATTTGGCACATTTAGATAGAAGAACATCATAAACCAACAATATAACCAATATGATCATCATCAAGTTAATCTAGGTCTACAAGATTCATCATGATCAATTCATGTCTAGGTGATCTAATCTAAGGCAATTAAACAAGATCATCAATCCTAAAAGATCACATATAACCCCTCAATTTGCCTCTTAATGAGATAACCCTAGATCATGTAAATTTCATCTTGGATTCATATGTTGAACAAGAATATATGAATAATTATACTTAGATCATTCAATTACATCATAATCAACTTCTATTCATTCAATTGAATCAATTTCTAATCACATTCATATTGTAGAGAAAAGCCATAGCTACGGTTAGGGGAAAACTCATGGATTCTTTGGAATTCAAGTTAAAATCATCTTAAATCAGTAATATAATTCATAATAAACGTAAATCAATCTTTTAGAACAACTTTGAAAGGAATCCATGTGGTTGAGTTGAAACCCTAGCTTTTGAAGATCTCTATAATTCAATTGAAAGCTTTTGAGAAGGCTCCATGGGTGATAGCTACCCATGGATGAAAACCACCATACCTTAGGTGTAAAAACCCACGAAAATCCTAATAGAAGTCCTCCATATTCAAGCCCCTAGGTTGGTTTCTTCATTGGTCATCAATGGTGTTCTTGGACAGAAGACTTTGGGAGGTAAAGGGGATTTGATTTTGATATGGGATCTTGACTTGTGGTGAATTAATGGATTAGTTTAGGGACTTATAAGTTTATATAGGTCATTAATTAACCACCTAACAAACCTCCCTTAACCCCCACTTAATTAACTAATCAATTAACTAATCCCTAACTCGAAACAAAACTACCAACACACAGCCCAACCTACGGACAGCCTTCCATGGGCCGTAGAGCAATCTACTGGCCGTGGTTGGCTTCCGTGGTTTGGGACTGTGGCTCTAAATGCTGCAGGACCAAGGAGAAGCTAAGTATGGACTCAAGAGGTCCATCCACGGAACGTGGTATGGTCTACGGGGCGTGGTTTGCCTCCGTAGATCACGACCAAAAGAAACAGACCATGCTGTCCAGGCAGCTTTGGGGGACTGTTTTGGGGTCTCCTCAAGGACCCCTCGAATGGTCTTTGAGGAGTCGTACCCAGACGTTTAAATACTAAATATGTCAATCTAAGTATGAGAGTCACTTCTAAAAGTTTTCACCCTCAAACACACTTAAAACATCTTAATGAATCAAAGACTCATAACCAGCAGCCCAACAAACATGTAACCATCAAAGTGATTTACAATTTCAAAGACACCACACACAATGAGCATCATTTCAAAAAGGAGGAACTTTACCTCCAATACAACATAGTCAATGCCAATATAAGGAAGTAGGAATCTACATCTATCAATCCATATGCATGATGTTATCATGTTTAGTTATGTTCAAGGAGGAACTACCTTCTCCTAGTCATAACATGCTCGTATGACATCATAAAGCTCATATGCAAGTTACCATTTCCAATAACATTAATTGAAACAGGAATTTCTTAATTTCAATCTAAAACATGAACATAAGCAATCTCATATATAGTCACAAGTCATGTCATGTATATTTAGAGTTAACATAGTGTCACGACCTGAACCTACACCCTGGACGTGCCAGCACTCGAAGACCATAGCTGGTCCCCAAGCGAACCCTCAACATGGCTAACTACAAGTAGAAGACTAACTCAAGCATGCAAAAGCTTAAAATTTGAAGAAAATTCATTAAACTGAAACACAAGCTTTAACTCAAAAGAAAACTGAATAAAAATAAATTATTCAACTCGCCATAAAATGGGCAACTTAAGTCTTTAAAACATTTAATAAAATAAATAATACAGACTTCTCAACTATACTGACTATCTATGAAGCCTCTAACTGATAAAGATGAAAATCGGGACAAGACCCCCGACATCCTGACTATATTGAAAAGTAAATAAAATCCTCCGGAAACAAGGAGGATCACCATAGCTAACTCAAACTCCCGGATGTATCAACGAATCTCTTGTAGATGATCCTGAATACCTGTGTCTACATCATGAAAAGATGCAGGTCAAATGGCTCAGTACGTGAAATGTCTAAGCATGTAAGGGGAATTTTAAAACATAAATATAAACTTGAAACTTGATAAAAAGGGAAACATACTTACCTCTTTTCAAACTTACTCAACTCAAGGAATACTCAAGGATACTCAAAACTACTCAAACTTACTCAACTCAGAAGATTAGATACTCAACTCAAAGATATGATATTCGACTCTTGGTAATCAACTCTGGATACTCAACTCAATAAAAAGCAACAATACACATGCATTATATGGAAAGCTTTACAAAACAGCAAAAGCAACTTAGTTCGTTAAAGAAAATGCAATAACAAACTCAACATTACCTATATAATAAAGTAATATAGTTTCTGTGGGAGTTTCTCTAACTGACAACCACCACCATGAGCCAAAGTGGTGATATAACGTCTTGCCCACGCTGGTAGAACTATCCTATTCTTTGTCGTCATACAGAACACTTAACATAGTGGATCCACTAGCTTAACTTATGTGTTCATCTAAAAAGCATGACCCATTAATACCATGATGGCTACATGGTTTATGGAGACTTGAGTTAATATGAAGTCGCATCCCCATATCGGTGCTCAATACTACTCCCAAAAATATACTTAGCTCATATGTTTTAAACCAAATTCTTTCTTTAGTTTAAGATAATTACTCAAAACTTCGCTTAAAAGCTCTCTTGGAATCGATTTTCCCTTTCTTGCTCAAAATACTTTTGGAAATCTCGGTTTCCTCTCATCTTAAATGTGAAAACATTTACTCTTGGGAATACATAGTTCCCATATATCATTTTAAAGAAAATGAACTTTACTCTTACTCTTTACTCAACTCAAAGCTTAAGTCTTAAAGCAAAGTTAAAACATTTGTAAAAGACTTCTTAAAATAGGGTTCATGTCGAATTATGGACGTAGACGACTCAATGGAAGGTTTTCAATAACCATATATAGAACTCAATACTTGGAACTCAAAAACTTCAATGATAATACTCACTTCAAGAATGCTCAACTCAGAGGGTTCATGCGAAATTATGAACATGAACTACTCAACTCAAGGACTCAAAGATACATTTCATCTCGAGACTGCTCGACTGATAGGGTTCATGCAGAATTATGGACATAAATAACCCAACCCGAGGACTTCATAGGTAACATGTAATAGTCACGTGATTAGGCATATAGTCTCAAATGGGTTAGAAACTCAATACTTAAGACTTAGGACATGAAGATAGTACTCCTCTCATAGATACTCAAATTCTGGAGTTCATGAGGAATTTATGGGAATGAACGACTTAAATCGTAGGTCTACATAACATTATGGATCTCATGTATACAACTCTTCTCATTCTCATACTTACTTTCTCAAAATTTAACTCAAATCGATTATGGATTTCCATGGATTCACAAGTGAACTCAAAACTTTCTTGGACTCTACTCTTAACTCTCTCTTGAATGTGAATTATGAATTTAAGAGCTATGGGTCATGACATGAAGGATATATATGATAGTGTAGACTCATGAATTCATTCTCCTCACTCTCATGGTCAGTTACTTTAGTCTTGGAACAAGTTACTAGAAGTTGTAGAAGACTCCACAAAAGGACTCAAAGGGATTTTTCTTTGAATGTTCGAAAAAATTCTCAAAACTTAACTCTCAACTCTACCTTGAATTCGTATTATGAATTCAAGGTTATGATCATCTTAGGAATAATTTTAGGTGTTTAGAAGTAGCTTAGAGTACTTAAAATCGAAAAAGAGAGGAGGTACCCTTCGAAAAAACTCAAACGGAACAACCGATTGCAAACTGGACGGGGCAGGTGACCCTGGGGATATGGGTGGCGCGGAGCGCCAGCCCCTAATCTTCAGAGCCTAATTTGGGGTGCTCCCAACAAATTTCTTTGTTCGTTTTCTCACTCTAACTCGCCTAGAATCGAACGGTTTCTTCCCCAATCACATAGAATCAATTACTTAACATAAGTATAGTCTAATCTACTCAATACAACCCTTGAAAAACTCACTTTGACCTCAATAAATGATCCAAAATGCAACACAACAAGATTTAGAATGAACTTCAATAACACCTATCAAGAACTCATCAAGAACTCAAACCTTTCAACTTCAAGAATCAAATTGTGCGCTGAAAATAACATGTTTGGTGTATCAGTGAACAAACCCAACACTATGGAAGTTTACATACATCTTAAGGATTGAACCCATGGGTAAAATCTGCAACATAACGCAAGAATCTCGACGAACGCTTGATCCTCTCCTCTTTTATCTTTTTTACTCTTCTTGAACTCTCAACTAAAACCCTAGGCGTAAACTAGGATTATATTTTGAACCTAGTCAGATTAGACCCCTAAAATATTACTAAAAATGAATTAAATCTAATTTGGTAAGGAAAAGACCAAACTACCCCTTACTATTTTCGGCTAACTTTCCTTAAATAGACAACCTAACTTCAAATGGCCATATCTCACTCATCCCACCTCGAAACTTAGCAAACTCGGAAACGTTTGAAAGATAATTCAAAGGTATTTCCTACGATATCTTGTAGCACATCTAACTCATCTTGTGCTAGGAGTTATGAGCATTTCAAGTTGACCAAAAACTCATAACTTAAGCATAACTTGCAAAATTTCAGATTTTTCTATTTCCAATTTAGTTCTTTTTTGAACTCAAGGTGCTACATCTAGTGAACTTTATACTTAAGAAATTTTGATTCCTAGATAAAATCCCACTCACAATGAAGGATGGTTCAAGTCTTAGCTCAAAAAATTTCTGGGTTGTTACAATATGTCCCCCTTGGGATCATTTGTCCACAAATGATAACTGGACTGGGTATGGAACAGGGTTACTCTTAATACGGTCTGAGAATAATGGTATACTCTTACTATATTCAAGCTTAACCCAAATTCTTAGGTTTAGATTCTATACCTCTCTAAAGCGAATCTCCTCCCAAGACTATTACTCTTTAACACCTCATCCAAGCTTAGCATTCTAACAACTCCATGGACTGTTGATAACCAACTCCTTCGCAACCAACAAAAGGTCTCTCATTTAACCATTTCTCATAGTAAATCCTCATCTTCCTTTTCCTCCTCATTTAGAACCTTAGATGGAATTATCATACCATCACTATCACAATAAGAACATCAACCTCCTCTTTCTAACGTCACTCCATTACTAAAATGGCCTATGAAAGGATATCTCCCATACTCTTTGGAACTCATTACTATCTTACTCTCAACCAATTGGCTTGATTTCTCATCGTGTCATCTCCCCCATAGGTCTAAAGCTGACACTTGAAGGCTATGGACCTATTCCATTATCTTTAACTGGTCTACATCCTCTTTTTCTCTAACACTTGGGAGAAGTGTATCTCATGACTACCAACTCTCCATAAGCAGGTACTAAGACCTCTTTCTAACGTGCTTCTCTAAACATCTTCTGATTACATACCCTCTCGTTACACCTTTTAATGCTCTTGTTACTCTTGTGACTTATCCACACTTCACTGCCCTTATCTAAATGTTAGGGTCTCTCAGTTGTACCACTCATATGTATTGCATCTTATCTATTTAATTGTTCATCTTTTGTATGTCAAGTCTTCTAGATCAAATCTCAAGACTAACATCACCGCCCTCATGTTGTCATTCTTTTGATCATGACACTCATCTCAAATTCAAGCTTAATGTTCATTACTAGACCTGAATATTAATATTATTGCTCGCCTACTATACTATACCTCATTACCTGATCAGTTCTATAACCTTATGAACATAATGAACCTCTCAAACATATCAAAAACCTATCTTAGATCTATCACTTTATGAATACTCTGCTCTCTTATTCAACACATGAATTTAGTCTCCTTTAATGTGATGGCACATCGATATTAAATCTATTCTGGTTAACAAATATATAATCTATCTCATCTTGGCTAGCAACTCTTACTCTACCCATAAGGGGAAACTCCTCATCAATAACTTACTGGGTGCATGACTATAGTAAAATAACTCTTCAAAACATTATCTCCCTTTCTTAAATCACTAAACCTCTGCATACTTTTCTCTAACTCTGGGCACTTTCACTATTGATGTTCATGATCTCGTAACTCATGTTAGCTTTTGCAGTGGAAATATTACCCAAGCTCTAAACATACCTCCTCATAATGATCTCAGCTGAAACAAAGCTTAAGGAAATTAGTACAACTCATTTTTAGTTCAAATACACGATTCATATAATTATGCGTTCATTCCTCTGAAACTGAACCCTTAACTTACTCTTGGTCTTCTCTCAAGCCCCTCTGGAGTCTCATGACTTTCTCAAGACTCTTGCTAAGAACAGCTAATCAATAATGATCTTTACACTTTACTTTTCAACTACCTCTAGTATGATGGGTAGTCGAATAAATCTGAGAAACGCACGAGTATCAATAAATATCTAGGACTTGGCTCTATTGAAAGAGTAAGAGTATGAAAGACGGGAAACTTTTCATAAATATCTGTAGTCCCTCATTTATAGAAGTGGGGCCCTCACAACCATAAATAAGATCCTACTTGACACGGCTTCATAGACACCCTAGGATACTTGAACTCTGTGCTTTGATAGTAGGTTTATCACAACCAGAGCCTACACCCTGGACGTGGCCGGCACTCGAAGACCATTGATGGTCCCCAAGCGAACCCTCATCCTGGCTGACTACAAGCGGAACAGTAACTGAAGAATGCAAAAGCTTAAAAATTTTAAAAAAAACATGAACCTTAAACACAAACTTTTCCAACGTCTTGCCCACGCTACCAGAATTGTCCTATCCTTTGCCGTCATATAGAACTCTTAACCTAGTAGATCCACAAGTTTAACTTATGTGATCATCTAAAAAGCATGACCCATTAATAACCATGATGGCTACATTGTTTGTGGTGACTTAACTTCATATGAACTCGCATCCCCATATCGGTGCTCGATACTACTCCCAAAAATATACTTAGCTCATATGTTTTAAAACAACTTCTTTCTTTGATTTGACATAATTACTCAAAACCTAGCTTAAAATCTCTCTTGTAATCGATGTTACCTTTCTTGCTCAAAACACTTTTGGTAATCTCAGTTTTCTCTCATCTTAAATGTGAAAACATTTACACTTGAGAATACTTAGTTCCCATATTTCATTTTAAAGAAAATGAATTTTACTCTTACTCTTTACTCCAATCAAAGCTTAAGTCTTAAAACAAAATTAAAGCATTTGTAAAAGACATCTTAAAATATGATTCATGCCGAAATATGGACATAAACAACTCAATGCAAGGTTATCTATAACCATAGATAGAACTCAATACTTGGAACTCAATAACTTCAATGATAGTACTCACTTCAATAATGCTCAACTCAGAGGGTTCATGAATTATGAACATGAACTACTCAACTCAAGGACTCAAAGACACATTTCATCTCGAGACTACTCGACTGAT
>NC_064287.1:36599891-36663126 GCF_019186545.1 Solanum stenotomum
CCTAGAACCTCAAAATTCATTTTCTCTATAGAAACATCCATTTGGATAGGCACCTCAAATCCAGCAAACACAACTTCTCTCCTCCACTGCAAAACAGAAAGCAAAGCAAAACTTAGTTTTCTACATTAGTAATAAATTTCCAAATTCACAAGTACATTTAAAAGATGTGGCATGTTTGTCATTTCATGAAACAGGTTTAATCAAGCTTAAACAAGATGCTAGCACTGTTATAGCATATTACTTTTATAACTAAAATCTTCTTAGAAGTACCATATTACATGTAGAAACTAGCAATAAATAAATGAGAAAAACCATGTTACATAGATTGAATTTTAAAGCTGATTCCAAATAGAACTCCAACTAAGCAAGTACGTAACCTTTGTTAAACGTAACAAAAGAGCACTTAGTTCTGCTGGAATTTATTCCATTGTTACATACGACGACACTGTCAAGTGCCAATACATGCAATTAACAAACTAAAGAAGGCAATAGTCCTCAAAATATAATAAACCATGAAAAGATAGTGAAGGAGCAAAGCAAGAGAAGACCTAAAACTTGGTGCTCAATATGATGTTTTGATGTTTGGATTTATCGTAGAAAAATTATTAATGGTCGCTTTCTCCAAATTTGATTTCCTAATTCCCAGAAAGAAGACCTGAAACTTGGTGCTCAATCTGAGCATGGTGATAGGAGAATGATACTTCAAGTGTGAATCAAATGGAAAATAAAATTCCCCTTTCCCCTTCTTCGCTTATTTGGAGTTACGGGTTAGTTTAGGGTGTCTATCAATTCCTGTGAAGACCAAATTGAAGGAGTCACGAACTGAGTTCCACAAATTTCATTTGAAAGAATACAAGGACTAATTACCTCAAACAATTGCAGACAAACACGGTAAAAAAAATAAAGAGTACAAAAATAAAGAATCAAATCTGTTTTAGTATCTAAACTTGCAAATTTCATCAACATACTATATCTACCCAATAGATTTGAAACCCTAATCTCTTCAAATATATACTTACAAATTCAGATGAAACTTACCTCTGTTTCATCAGCAAAGATGACGACATGAGCAAAAAAATTGGATACAAGTGCTTTGCTCCAGTGTGGTTTAACGAATAAGAAGAAGATGCTGAGGATTCCATGGCAAAAGAGATAAATGGATACAGGAGGTACAAAAGCCCTAATTATATAAGAAAAAAATAGCACCAAATATAAAGCGTTGCCATACATAATTTTATTAATTAATTGTAGCTATAGAGATAACTACTGTAACGAATATTATAAGTGTTGCAATAGCTAACTCTATCGCAATAGTTTTTCTGTTGATGCAACAGTTTAATTAAATAAGTGTGATAATAGGGCAATATCCTTAAGCAATGGTTTAAGCCATTGACTTTCTATCGCAACAGTTTTTTACCAGTAGCAAAAAAAACTATTGCCATAGGTCCAATTTCAAGTAGTGCTTTCTTGCTCGAAACTCCTTTGGAAATCTCAGTTTCCTCTCATCTTAAATGTGAAAACATTTATTCTTGGGAATACTTAGTTCCCATATATCATGTTAAAGAAAATGAACTTTACTTTTACTCTTTACTTAACTCAAAGCTTAAGTCTTAAAACAAAGTTAAAACATTTGTAAAAGACTTCTTAAAATATGATTCATGCCGAATTATGGACGTGATCGACTCAATGCAAGGTTTTCAATAACCATAGACAGAACTCAATACTTGGAACTCAAAAACTTCAATGATACTACTCACTTCAATAATGCTCAACTCAGACGGTTCATGAGGAATTATGAACATGAACTACTCAACTCAAGGACTCAAAGATACATTTCATCTCAAGACTACTCGACTGATAGGATTCATGCAGAATTATGGACATGAATAACCCAACTCAAGGACTTCATGGGTAACATGTAATAGTCTCATGATTAGGAATATAATCTCAAATGGGCTAGAAACTCAATACTTAAGACTTAGGACATGAAGAAATTACTCCTCTCATAGATACTCAACTTCTGGAGTTCATGCAGAATTTATGGGCATGAACGACTTGACTCGTAGGTCTACATAACATTATGGAACTCGTGTATACAACTCTTCTCATTCTCATACTTAATTTCTCAAAATATAACTCCACTATGGATCTCCAAGGATTCACAATTGAACTCAAAACTTTCTTGAACTCTACTCTTAACTCTTTCGTGAATGTGAATTACGAATTCAAGAGTAATGGTTCATCATATGATGGATATATATGATAGTGTAGAATCATGAATTCATTTTCCTCATTTTCATTCTCACTTACTTCAGTCTTTGAACAAGTTACTGGAAGTTGTAGAAGACTCCACAAAAGGACTCAAAGGGGTGTTTCTTAGAATGTTCAAAAAAATTCTTAAAAACTAACTCTCAACTCTAATTTGAATTTGAATTATGAATTCAAGGTTATGAACATGTTAGGAATGATTTTGGGTGTTCAAAAGTAGCTTAGAGTAGTTTGAATCGAAAAAGAGTGAAGGTGCCCTTCGAAAGAACTCAAACGGAGAAACCAATTGCAAACTGGACGGGGCAGGCGACCTTGGGGCAATGGGTGGCGCGGAGTGCCATCCCCTAAACTTTGGAGCCTACTTTGGGGAGCTCTGGCTGGTGTGACATGCCAAGCCCCAACCTAGAAAACCCGACTAATTTCTTTACTAGTTTTCTCACCCAAACTTGCCTAGAATCGAACGGTTTCTTCCACAATCACTTAGAATCAATTAATTAACATAAGTACACTCTAATCTACTCAATACATCCCTTAAAACAATCACTTTGATCTCAAGAAATCATCAAAACCCAACACAACAAAATTTAGAATGAACTTCAAGAATACCTATCAATAACTCAAATCTTTCAACTTCAAGAATGAAATTTTGCGCTGAAAACAACATGTTTGACGTGTGTTTGAACAAACCCAATACTATGGAAGCTTACATACCTCTTAGGGATTAAACCCATGGCGAAAATCCACAATAAGATGCAAGAATCTCGACGAACGCTTGATCCTCTCCCCTTTTCTCCTCTTTTCTCTTCTTTTCTCTTCTTGAACTCTCAACTAAAACCCTAGGCGTAAACTAGGATTATAAAACTAAACCTAGTCAGATTAGACCCCTAAAATATTACTAAAAATGAATTAAATCTGATTTGGTAAGTAAAAGATCAAAATACCCCTTACTATTTTTGGCTAACTTTCCTTAACTGGACAACCTAACTTCAAAAGGCCATATCTCACCCATCCCACCTCGAAACATAGCAAACTCGGCGGCGTTGGACAGATAATTCAAAGGTATTTCCTACAGTATCTTGTAGCACATCTAACTCATCTTGTGCTAGTAGTTATGATCAATTCAAGTTGACCCAAAACTCATAACTTAAGCATAACTTGCAAAATTTCAGATTTTCCTATTTCCAATTTAGTTCTTTTTCGAACTCAAGGTGCTACATCTAGTGAACTTAACACTTAAGAAATTTTAATTCCTTGGTAAAATCCTATTAATAACGAAGGATGGTTCAAGTCTTAGCTCAAAAAATTTCGGGGGTGTTACACATAGCTTCTTATCGTCCACTTGATGTGCACATATTGAAGTCCTAAGTCCCCACATGTGCCAAGCAACACATCAAAGAGTCATGATTGTAGTTCCATTTACATACCACATACATACCTCCTAATCATGGTTCATGTTCATAAATCTTATATTCACATAGTACAATAGATCACTCCTAATCAATGCACTATAGCATGAAGAAAACAATTCACACAAACTCATATTTATTCAAAAACACAACTTTTTTTTTTTGGAAATGCACAAACCTCATTAATTCACATAAACATGGGAGGAACTACCTCCTCCACTCTCTAAGCAAATTTAACACCACATAAGGAACTAACATGCTATTTCATAAAAACACACCTAAGCATGTTTACTAATTCATATCATGAAGTCAAGTATGCAATATTACACACAATGCACAACTTAGGAGAGAATCTCCATCTCAAACATACTTCATACAACATGAGAAAATAGGGACTACCTCTACAAACTCATTATGCATGTAACTTAGACATATTTCATTTCATTGGAGGAATTTCCTTCTCCAACTCAAAACATGCTTATCATATCATCTTAAGACAACTATGCAATTACTTCTTAAAAGCACATTTAAACCATCCACCTCATGAATCACATACGCTACATACTCTATTTGCCTATCAACATGAGGAACATGAGACATGAAAAGTTATTTTGTCTTAAAACATGAATCTTCAAGAAAATGCATATAATTTGGAAATTATGAGATCATATAAATCACACATGACTCCTAAACATAACATAAGCCCAACTAGGAACTCTTTGTCTCACGCTCGACTAGGAATGAAAGAAAGAGATGAGGGCGTCGGGATTTCAACTAGTCATGCTTTCTAAGCACACCATCCCCTCCTAAGGAGGATGCCCTCACTACAACCCTCAGAAAACTTCATTCAAGCACTCCTAAAGACATAACCAAACTCACATTTTGCCATCTTTGCAAAAGTCTATGGTCCTCAACATCTAGCAATACCATCCTCACATGAGACAACAAGTACTAGATCTTTAAAAAGAAAGCATTTGTACTAGATTGCCATCTTACTCAAAAGGTGATAACTAATACATATTCAAGAGTCCCATATTCTTCTAACTTTCCGGGCCCTATCAATAATAAAAACACACCATGTATGCAACTCATCCATACTAAGAGTCACATCAAGGTCTAACATGCCAAGTTCCACCAAGTCAACAAGAGTATTTCTAGGGAACAAGGTAAAAGATATCCTCCATAAACCCTTTTTACTAACTTTAAACCATTAACCGCGGAAAAATTTTAAAAGGGCTCTATTTATTCATCCGGAGAACTCTAAGCCTTATAACCTCATAAGGCATCATACAAGATGAGGTAATACCAGAACTCAACACAACACTTATTCTCACATAAAATTACCAACATACCGGTACCTCCATCCAAAAAGTCTTCCAAGTCAACCCTAGTAGCATCCCTTTCTAAGGCCTTCAACTAGGATATCACTCAAGGTCTCATATGAGTCTACCACTCCGGTTCTAAGTTTCTCAAACTCACTACAACTCATAACGTGAAAATTTAAGCAAACCTCACTAATAGCATCAAGGGTAAACAACAATCTTTTATCTAAGCACATTATCCCTCACATAGGAGACAAACTTACAAAAGCTCTCTTAAACATCACTTCCTTTAATTCTAAGGTCGGAACAAGTCATCACTCAAACCTTTCTACTCATCACCCAAGATGATTTATAAATCAAGGTGGATGAAACTTCTACCCCTTTTTAAGAGGAATCTACTCACCTTACACATCCTAGGTAATTCCAAAGCACCTATATCACAACATTCTTTCAACATACTCCAAAAACTAATCATGACTTACTATCAATCATAACACAAAACCCTAAGATAATCCATCTATGCCAAAGGACTTCATCCATACCTATCATATCAAGTCTTACCAAGTCATATTACCATCCTTGCCATCACCTCTATCCTTTTCTCCCTCCATCATAGAAGCATTTACCCTCTCAAGTAGTCACCTCTAGAAAACCACCGGACAAGGGAGAAGAGAGAGATCTTATAGAGTTAGGCTATATGGAACGAGTCAAGAGTAATAAAGAAATGGAATCTTAAGCATCTTATAGTTTCTCATTCATAAGTGTGGCGCGCTTCACAATTATAAACAAGATTCTACTCGATGTGGCCTATGAGAAATGCACATAAAATTATCCTAAAACCCTTATGCTCTGATACCAAGTTGTCACAACTTGAGACTACCCCCTACACGTGACATGGCATACTTGACCCCGAAGGGGTCTCATACAAGACCTTAACATACATTATTGCATATGTCATAGAATAAATGTGGAAAATTTGAAACTTTTTCTTCAACAATCGAAGTCATTTCTATAAAGTTAAAAAGAGTCTAAACACTGTCTCATTTACAACCCTTGCATAGTTCTAAAATAAAACTATAAAGAAACTACTAAGGCATTTACTAAGTAAGATATTTGTCCCCGAACTTGAGGACTCATCAACTAGCTTGGAGGATCACTTATCCCAAGCTTGAACGAATAGATCCTATCTCCATGAACCAACCCCCCTACATTTATAGAAAACATAGAAATATAGGTTAGCACAAGAATGAACTAAGTATGGTAGCTATGCATAAGAACATTTAAAACATGCTATAAAGGGGACATTTTAGTTAAAACCCATGCTATGCACTATTGAACATCTTTCTTGAAAGAGTTGGAGAACACAAGTCATAAACAACTTACATATAGTTCATCAAAGCACAAGGATATCAACATTACCGTAAGAATAGTCTCCAAACATAGTCATAATGCACATACCATCTATTACAAGACATAATGCACATGCATAGTCACATATGAAGATCATAACATCATAATAGAACAACCACATAAGTAACCCTAAGCTCTACTTGTGTAATGCATAGATAGGGTCCATAGTCCTACCTACACTAAGTATCACTTCAAGGCCACCATTTCCATACTTAACATAAGTTCATACTAACATATAAGCACCCCAAAGTCATACTAGTCCAATGCAAAGGTAAGATCCCATAACGTATCAAATGCTAAGTATCACATTTAGATCACCAACAACTTACATATCTTACTTTTGATTCATTCATAGACAACATACATAAATAAGGAGACATTCATAATCATAACTTGTAATAAGTAAAGTCAACCTTAGCATTCATTCATATCACACATACATAATTCATAAGTCTTCATTACACAAGGCGATCTAACAATAACCCCTCGTAAGGTCAACTTGTGCAATGTATGGGTGAAGTCACATACCCTCACTCATACTAAGTAGTACCTATTAAGAATTCACAATTAGAGTCCATGTTCTTATCATAGCTCGTATTTGTATCATTTAGGGATAATATCCTTAACCAACATAGACCATGTAAGCTACATGGAATACGGTGTTCTACTCCCACACCGAAAAGAGAGTGTCCTACTAGCCAAGGTAGAACATACATAATAGCTTCTATATGGATCCACTAGCTATGACCTAGGGGGCACGTAGTTATGGGATTTGGGGATTGCTACTAGAAACCCGAACTTTCTAAATGTAGAAGGTTTCCATCCCATGAGACAACATACATTGGGAAGCCGGACTTTCTAAACGTAAAAGCCTCTCATCTCACTTTAATGTCCGCTCGGTGCTAAGCATAATTCCTTTTAAGAGTTACATTAAGTCTTTTTTTAAGTTTAAGTTAGTGAAAGAATGCACTAGACACTCAAACCAACATCATATCATAATAGCTCAAAGATTAATAGGGTGAGAATGTCCTTTCAACCTTAGAACCATCAACATGTGATTAAACCTTTCACATTATATTCGTAGTGTGTTCATGAGAATAACCTTTCATACAACAAAACATTACTACCATAATCTTAACTTATCATGTGTAGTCGTAGCATATCGTACTTAATCATATCATATCGTACATAGTCATATCATCATGGTCATGTACATTTCATGCATAATAGTATATAAATGTGCATATAAGAATTATCCTTTCAATTGACACCATAGACACATCATATTCATGTTTATGCATGGATTGTGTGTGCGCATGATTGTTCTCACAATGGGACAACAACAACAACGACAACACTAACATCATAGACACCTCCCTTCTCAAGGGGGTAACATGTACATAATATCCCAACTCATGCACAATTCACATATATTGCATTTAAGGATCTTAGACCATGTAAATCACATAGCTAATATTTATTCAATAGACATGGATACATTCATCATTCAAGTAGGTCATTCATGACATGTAAAGAATCATATACTCATATAGAGGGATATGTGGGTAGGGTCCTTCCACAATAGCACCACATACAATTCAACATACCAATACTACCATGATCATAACATATCATTCATATTCATAACGTATCATACTTAGTCATATCTTCGATTGAAGGGAAGATAGACCTTATCTCAACACTACAATTCATATTGGCAAGTAAGCACATCCACCATAAGTGGATCAATCCATTCATACAAAGGATACATGATAAGTAAGCACATCCACCATAGGTGGATCAATAATTCATATAATATAACTTCATCATAACATACCTCCATAGATTGTCCTTCAAGGCCAAGAGTCAAGATCAAGTCTATTATCTTAGATTTGGCACATTTAGATAGAAGAACATCATAAACAAACAGTATACCAAATATGATCATAATCAAGTTAATCTAGGTCTACAAGGTTCATCGTGATCAATTCATGTCTAGGTGATCTAATCTAAGGCAATTAAACAAGAAGATCATCAATCCTAAAAGATCACATTTAACCCCTCAATTTTCCTCTCTATGAAATAACCCTAGATCATGTCAATTTCATCTTAGATTCATAGGTTAACCAATAATACATGTAGAATTATACTTAGATCATGAAATTACATGATAATCAACTTCTATTCATTCAATTGAATCAACTTCTAATCGCATTCATATTGTAGAAACAAGCCATAGCTAGGGTTAGGGGAAAACTCATGGATTCTTTGGAATTCAAGTTAAAATCATCTTAAATCAGTAATATAATCCATAACAAACGTAAATCAATCTTTTAGAACAACTTTGAAAGGAATCGATGGGGTTAAGTTGAAACCCTAGCTTTTGAAGATCTCTAGAATTTAATTGAAAGCTTTTGAGAGGGCTCCATGGGTGATAACTACCCATGGATGAAAACCACCATACCTTAAGTGTAGAAACCCACGAAAATCCTAAGATAAAGCCTCCATCTTCAAGCCCCTAGTTTGGTTTCTTCATTGTTCTTCAATGGTGTTCTTGGAGAGATGACTTTGGGAGGGAAATGGGATTTGAGTTTTGATTTGGGATTTTGACTTGTTGTGACTTAATGGATTAGTTTAGAGACTTATAAGTTTATATAGGTCATTAATTAACCACCTAACTGACCTCCCTTAACCCCCACTTAATTAAATAATCAATGAACTAACCCTTAACTCGAAACAAAATTGCCAACACACACCCCGACCTACGGACAGCCTTCCACGGACCGTAGACCAATCTACTAGCCGTGGTTGGCTTCCGTGGTTTGGGACTGTGGCTCTAAATGCTGCAGGCCCAAGGAGAAACTAAGTATGGACTTACGAGGTCCATCCACGGACCGTGGTATTGTCTACGGGGCGTGGTTTGTCTTCGTAGATCACCACAAAAAAAAAACAGACCATGCTATCCAGGAAGCTTTGGGGGACTGTTTTGGGGTCCTCCTCAAGAACCCCTTGAATGCTCTTTGGGGAGTCTTACCCAGACATTTAACCCCTAAACATGTCTATCTAAGTATGAGAGTCACTTCTACAGGTTTTCACCCTCAAACAACACTCCAAACTTCAACGACAAGACCCCTTCAACTCACTAGTTCAAATGACTAGTTTTCGGACGTTATAGTCGTTTCTTGACGTTTGACCTCCAATCTCCTCAAACTAACTTCAAAATCCATTTTTCATCATTTAAAAAAGTTTCCAACTATAAACTAACATGTGAGGCTCTAGTGCAACCTACTAGATTTAGTCAAGCCTTAGCTAGGTCTTACTAGGTTCTACGGGGTGTTACAGTATAAGGTGGATCCACTATCTAAAGTTCTATGTTGGCAGATAGTTATGGGATAGGGGTATTGCTTCTAGAAACCTGACCTATTGCATTGGCGGATGAGCTTCCATCTCATGAGTTCACTTAGATGACACAACGTATTGCATTGATAGAAGGACCATTACCTTATTTTCCATATCCACTTGGTGCTAAGTATTATTTCCCAAATTATACATAATAAGTCTTGAATTGCATTTACATGTGTAAATGAATGATCTACCCTTCATTCAATACAATTCATCAAAGTAGCTCATAGATTCATTAAAGGTGGGAATGTACTTTCAACCTTAGAATCGTCATTAGCATGTGATTAGAACTTTCACATTACATTTATAGTGTTTTCATGACAAATAGTCTTTCAATCAACACAACAATGTTATGACCATCTTAAATATGTCATACATGAATATGTGTAAAGGGTAAGGGGAGAATTGGCATTTCAACAATACCTCAATTTACACCATGGTGATAAGATCTTTACCTTTCAAGTGAATTGTAAGTTCACATACAACTATCATCAATCATCAACAAACCTTCACAATTTACCCCCCTTCAAGGGTCATGAACCAAATCTCACAATCACACTTAGAAATACAACTTTAATCATGAATAAAACAAGATTCAATAACTAGATTAACATAGGAACAATTCATAGTAATCATCTTGTATCAATACACCCATCACAATTCATGAAATTGGGGTCATGGGGTAGTTCATGGGTTCATGTGGAATTTGACAATAGAAATCACCATTAAACATCAAATCATCCATAATATAATGCATTTAACATAATAAAATCATTTTTTAGAAAGAACCCATGGCTAAAATGAAAACCCTAATTTTTGAACAATATCCCAAATTTCGAAATTAGAGTTGAAGGGCTTCATGGAGAATAGTATTCCATGAATAAAGGTCCCCATACCTTAATATTAGCTTTTCCCACGAATTGGAGTTGAGAAGATTGATTCTTGAGCCTTATTCTTCATGTTCTTGGTGTTCTTCAATGGAGGAACTATGGAGAGAGAAATATTGGAGAGAAGAGGAATTTGGGGAAATATTTGGGTGTTGTGAATTATTGAGTAAGTCTTGTGAATTTTGACTTAAAACCAATATATATTTTATCCCCATAATACACAAAACACCCCAACTTTAATTGGACTTAAAATTTAAAAGACTTAAATGACCCTCATTAAAAACACACGCCCAGGTGCCATGACCATCTTTACGAGCTGAGGTTAGGACCACAACTCGTGGTCCCTCTCGTGAAGATTGGGACAGTGGCTTGGTGTTTGAGGCATTTGTTTCATGAGCCCATGTCATCTCCACGGGCCCCTTCATGGCTTGTGAAGTAGACCACGCACGTGGTCAGTCCCATGGAGGGTTGAGGTGGCACAAGGCTTGCACGCCCAAGGCATCACCACAAGGGGCTCCACGAGCTGTGATGATGACCACGAGCCGTGGTCCCTCCCGTGGTCCTTGAGGCAGTAGCCTCGCCACTTGGGGCCTTTTGCTCCCTTGCCTAAGGCAACTCCACGAGAACCTCCCATGGTTGTGGTCATGACCACTGATCGTGGTGAGGGCCGTGCTGTTTGAGGCAGTAGCTAGGAAAAGTGGTGGCCAAACTTTCATGGCCAAGGCAAGACCACGCCCACCTTCACGACTCGTGGTCCTTCTCGTGAAGTTTGAGGCAGTAGCTAAAGGCTACGGGCAGACTTAGCCTTTGGCTTTGGCTTGGTCCCTTGGCCATGGCGCTTGCCTCATGGCTTTGACTCCTATAACTCTCATTCAAGACGTTAATCCTCACGTTTAGGCTCTAGTTTAACTTATCATTTTTTGGAGTGTTACATTATCTCCTCATTAGGAACATTCGTCCTTGAATGGTTAACTAGACACCTTATAGAAATAAAGACTCAAGACTAGCAGCCCAACATCAAAACAATACACAATGAAATGAGGAAACATCAACTCAATCTCAAGACATTAGCAATGCATTCAAAAGAAAGTAAGAACTTAGTCCACAACTTTTCATGCACCAAACTTATAATGCCACATGATCATAGGAGGAACTACCTTTTCCAACTTAGATTGAGCTCAACACAACATTATAGAGTCAATATGCCATTTCATCAACACATCATTAATCATGTTCATCAATTATCCTCATGAAGTCAAATATGCAATTATCATACTAAAGTGCAAACCAATGTAAGGAACATATAAATCATGAAAACTCAATATTTGCTAAACATGAATTCTCACAAGAACATGCACAACATAAGGAAATCACAAAGACAACTGATAGCACAAATGATTTCCAAAACACCAAACTCAAGAAACTATTTACCTCAAGCTTGAATAGGGGTACAAGGAAAAAGATGAGGATAATGGGACTTCATATCGGCCTTGGCCTCCCATGTAGCACCCTCAACTAAGTGATTCCTCCATATAACCTTAACAAAAACTACTTCTTGTTTCTTAACTTCTTAACTTGCCGGTCAATAATCTCAACCGGAACTTCTTCATAGGAAAGGTTCTCATCAACTCCTAAACCCTCTAAAGGAAGGATGGATACCAAATCACAAATGCATTTCTTGAGCATGGAAACATGGAACACCCGGTGAACTGGAGCCAACTCACTTGGCATGTCCAATTCATATGCAACCTTGCCAACACATTGCAAGATTTGAAAAGGGCCCACATACCGGGGACTAAGCTTCCCCTTTTTACCAAACCTATTCACACCTTTCATACGTGAGATTTTCAAGTAGACCCAATCACCAACTTCAAACTAACCCACTGGTGATCTATACCTCCTGCCATAAAGTGCTTCAAACGGAGCCATAGCAATGCTTGAGTGGTAGCTATTGTTGTAGGTAAATTCTATCAAGAGAAGATGATCGTCCCAATTACCCTAGAAATTAATCACACACTCCCTCCACATTTCCTCTAAGGTTTGAATGGTGCGTTCGGCTTGACCATCCATTTGAGGGTGGAAAGCGGTACTAAGTTTAACATTGGTACCAAGACTTGTTGGAACACCTTCCAAAAATGTGAAGTAAATTGAGCACCCTGGTCCGAAATGATGGACAAAGGAACTCCATGCAACTTCACTACCTCCTTGATGTACAACCTGGCATAGTCTTCCACCGAAAAAGTAACCTTGATGGGAATGAAATGGGCTGATTTCGTCATCCTATCAACAATGACCCAAATAGAATTATGTTGCCATCGAGTACGAGGCAAACCCACAACAAAATCCATATTCACCTCCTCCCACGTCCAAGTGGGAATATTTATATCTTGGAGCAAACCTCCTGGCTTTAGATATTCGGCCTTAACTTGTTGAAAATTCAGACATTTGGACACAAGACCCGCTATATCCTTCTTCATACCATTCCACTAATAGACTTCTTATAGGTCACGGTACATCTTGGTGGCTCCTGGATGAATAGAATATCGCGAACCATGAGCTTCTTCTAGAATTTTCTCCCTCAAACCATCAATATCTGGAACACACACTCTACCTTGGTACCTAAGCACCCTATCTCCCCCTTGGGAGAAAACCTCAATGGACTTGTTGAGAACCAATTCTTTCAACTCCATCAAATTAGGATCAAGGTGTTGCTTAGACTTCACATCAACTACCAAGGATGATTCGGAACTATGATGAAGCACAGCTCCACCCTTGGTGGAATCCACTAGTTGAACACATAACCGAGCCAACCTATGTACATCACAAACTAATTCCTTATTTTATTCATCTACATGAGCCACACTACCCATGGACAATCTACTTAGGGCATCCACAACTACATTAGCTTTGTCGGGGTGGTAAAGGACACTCATATCATAATTTTCAAAATTTCTAACCACCTTGTTTGTCGGAGATTCAAATCTTTTTTGCTAAACACATATCAAAGACTCTTGTGGTCGGTAAACACATCTACATAGACCGCATATAAGTAATGTCTCCATATTTTCAAAGCAAATACAACCGCCGCTAATTCAAGGTCATGAGTCGGGTAATTCTTCTCATGGACCTTCAGTTGCCTTGAAGCATAAGCGATCACTTTACCCCGTTACATGAGGACACATCCCAAACCCACTCAAGAAGTGTTACAATATACCAGAAACCCATTGGTACCCTCCAGTAACGTCAACACCAGAGCGGAGGTAAGCCTTTCTTTCAATTCTTGGAAGCTTTTCTCATAAGCCTCCAACCACACAAATTTAGCCTTCTTTTGAGTTAAGGCCGTCAATGGAGAAGCGATAGAGGAAAATCCCTCTACAAATCTCCGATAATAACCGGCCAAACCCAAAACAACTTTGAATATCGATAGGAGATAAAGGTCTAGGCCAACTCTTGATTGCATCCGTCTTCTGAGGATCAACTTCAATACCCTTGTCCGACACAATATGTCCAAGAAAAGCAACCGACCTTAGCCAAAACTCACACTTACTAAACCTAGCATATAATTGGTGGTCTTTAAGGACTTACAATACTATCCTCAAATGCTTCATATGATCACCCTCACTCCTTGAATAAATCAAAATATCGTCAATAAAAATGATCACAAACGAATCAAGATATTGCCTAAACACCCTATTCATTAGGTCCATAAATGCCGCTGGGGCATTTATTAGACCAAAAGACATGACTAGGAATTCGTAGTGACCATACCTTGTATGAAAGTCTGTCTTAGGAATGTCAACCTCTCTGACCCTAAGTTGGTGGTAGCCCGACCTTAGGTCAATCTTTAAAAAGTAACTCGCCCCTTGGAGTTGGTCAAACAGATCATCAATTCTAGGGAGAGGGTACTTATTCTTTATAATGATTTTTTTCAATTGGCGGTAATCAATACACATCATAAGGGACCAATCTTTCATTTCACAAATAATACCAGAGCACCCCATGGAGATATGCTTGGTTGAATAAAACCCTTGTTTAGCAAATTCTTGAGTTGTGCCTTTAATTCTTTTAATTCGGCTGCAGCCATCCGATAAGGGGGAATTGATATGGGTTGAGTATCAGAAAAAAGATCAATACCGAAGTCTATTTTCCGTTCGAGAGGAATTTTAGGCAAGCCATCGGGAAAGACTTCCGAAAACTCTCTCACTACGGGGACCAACTCTAAAGAAAGAGTCTCAGACTCAAAGTCCATAACCCTAACAAAATAATAGACACAACCCTTAGAAATCATTTCACTAGCTTTTAGACATGAAATGAATCGACCTCCATGGATTGAATTTCCCCCCTTCCATTCTAAAACCGGCTCATTTGGAAATTGAAACTTCACTACCCGAGTTCTACAATCAATGGAAGCAAAACACGCATGAAGACAATCCATCCCCAAGATGACATTAAAGTCCAACATATCTAATTCTATCAAATCAACCAAAGTGACTCTATGAGACAAAGAGATACGACATCTCCTATACACTCTTTTACCTACAACCGAATCACCTATCGGGGTAAACACGGAAAAAGGTTCTTTTAACTCTTCGGGAGGCACTCCAAATTTCATAGCCACAAAAGGGGTAACAAAAGATAAAGTGGCACAGGGGTCTAATAATGCATAAAATACTTGCAACATACTGGTAACAATGTCAGGGGACCCCTCTTTGATCACTTCTAGATTGGAGGGCATAAAAGTGATTCTTCTTGGGAGCATCGACATTAGAACCACTTGGAGGAGCTTGATTGGCCTATCACCCCTTGGCCGCACTGGTTGGACAATCTTTCAATTGGTGCCCACTTTTTCCACATCCATAGCACATACCCATACTGGCAAGACATTTTCCCTCATGCTTCTTACCACACTCTACACATGTAGGCCTCTCCATGGAAGATCCACCCCTATTGGCTCCTTGAGGCTCAGGGTTAGACACCCTATCTTTGTTGGTCTTTGGAACATTGGATGAACTTTGATTGGAGAACCTCTTCTTGAACCTTGGTCCACTTTGACCTTCAAACCTACCCTTAGAAGAATTTCCATTATCGGGCCTTGGCCTCTTCACCTCTCTATTCTTCTTCCTAAGCCTTGACACCTCAACTTGTTGAGCATATACCAACCTTGATATCCATGTTGTCATGGAGCATTGCTGCACGACATTCTTCCTTAATGGAATAAGACACACCCGTTACAAAGGGATTTATCTCATCCCTTGGGTTGGACACCAATGAAGGGGCATATTTGGACAACTTAGTGAATTTCAAAGTGTATTCTTGGACACTCATACCTCCTTGACGAAGCTTGATAAATTCCTCCACCTTTGCTTCTCTCTTTTCCCTTGGAAAAAACCTATCAAGGAATGCTTTCTTGAATACCGCCCAACTTATGGGACCTGCCCTTAAAGGCCTATTATCCTTCCATTGAGTATACCATACTTGAGCCACATCTTTCAATTGATACCCAGCTAATTCGGCTTTCTTAATAGAAGTGACCCCCATAACCTCCACTATCTTGTGACCTCCTCCAAAAACTCTTGTGGGTTTTCATTCATTTTGGAACCCAAGAAGATAGGAGGGTTCATCCTAGTAAATTCTCTCAACCATGAGGCCATGGTACTCACATTGGGCTCTACCCGGGGACCAACTTCTCGATTGGCTTGGGCCGTTATGGCTTGGGCTTGAGTGGTGACAGCTTGAGCTTGAACTGTCGTGAGTTGAGTCTAAGTTTGGAGAGCTTCCCTTATCTCCACATTAGTCACAGCCCCTTCATCATTAGGAACTTGAGGGTCTTGAGGAGCTTGAGGGGGAACCTCCTCATTCACATTTTCCTCTACTGCCCTCCTAGCATCAGTACTTCTTGTATTCATTGCCTATAATCACAAGAAAAGGGTTAGGAGAAAGGACATCATAGAGTTAAGACTCCAAGCACGACTAAAGAGTAATGAAAAAATAGAAATTTCCTAAACATCTTTTAGCCTCTCATTCATAAGTGTGGCTCGCTTCACAGTCATGATCAAGACTCTACTAGACGTGGTTCATGAGACATCAACCTAAATATTATTCCCAAAACCTTATGCTCTCATACCAAGTTTGTCACGACCCGAGTCTAGACCCCGAATGAGACACGGCGCACTCGACCTTGAAGGGGTCTCATGCAAGCCTCTAGCATCATAAGACATAGAAATAATGTGGAAAAATTTAAAACTTTTACAATCAAAGTCTAACTTCACTTTTTATAAAATAAAACCATAAGAATCTAGAATGTCTCATTTACTATCTAAACATAGGAATACAAAGTTTGGGGCTTAGCCCTTTACATCAATAAACGTCTCAATATAAGAACTACAATAGAAACTAAGAAATGACTAATCCATCCTCGAACTTGAGGACTCACCACAACTTAGTAATAAGCAATCCAAGTCTTCTTCAAGAAAGAGAGTGTATGTCACCTAGCCGAAACCTACACTTATCAAAATGTAGAAGAAATGGGTTAGCACATAAAGTTCTAGGTATGGAAACATACATAAAATCCTTGAAATATGATAAAAAGGACATTTTATTTGAAAAGTATGCATTTGTGAAGTTTAGAAGTCAACATGAATCTTCAATGTCAAACACAAGCCAAGATCACATTTATACCAATAACATATTAAAGTCATCACCTTAGCAACCCCTAAGGAAAACTTGTGCAATGTATGGTTGGCAACCCATAATACCAACCATACTAAGTACTCTTTTGAAGGTACCTTAGTCATACATATCATCTTTAGACCTCATCATAATCAATAGTCATAAGTAAGGAACTAGTCATGTACATTACTTGAACGTAAGGAAAGTCATTCATATCAACTATTCATTCAACATATATGCATACATTCATATCTCATCATATCATAAAGGAACCATCCCATAACATCCTACTAAGTCTACTTGTGCAATGTAGAAGTGAAGTCCCATACCCCCACTCCTACTAAGTATACTCACCAAGAAGTCATAGTTTAGTTCATGTCTCATTCATTATCTTGTCATATAGGGAATAATAGCCATAACGGACATAGACCATGTGAGCTACATGGAATCCGGTGACGTGTAACCCCACACCGAAAGAAGGTGTCCTACTTGCCTAAGGTAGAACTAAATGTATAGCTATAAGTTGGATCCACTAGCTAAAGTCCTATGTTGGCACATAGTTATGGGATAGGGAGATTTCTTCTAGAAACCCGACCAATTGCATTGGCGGAGGAGCTTCCATCTCATGAGTTCACTTAAATGACCCAACCTATTGCATTGACGGAAAGGTATTTACCTCATTTTCCATATCCACTCGGTGCTAAGCATTGTTTACCAAATTATACATAACTAGTGTTGAATTTCATTTACATGTGTGAAGGAATTCTCTACCCTTCATTTAAAACAATTCATCAAAATAGTTCATAGATTCATTAAAGGTGAGAATGTACTTTCAACCTTAGAATCGTCATTAACATGTGAGTAGAACTTTCACATTACATTTATAGTGTTTTCATGAGAAATAGCCTTTCAATCAACACAACAATGTTATGGCCATCTTAGACAAGTCATACATGAATATATGTAAAGGGTAAGGGGAGAATTGACCTTTCAACAATACCTCAATTTACACCATGGTGATAAGATCTTTACCTTTCAAATGAATTGTAAGTTCACATACAACTATCATCAATCATGAACAAACCTTCACATTTTACCCCCCTTCAAGAGTCATAAACTAAGTCTCACAATCAAACTTAGAAATACTACTTTAAGCATGAATAAAACAAGATTCAATAACTAGATTAACATAGGAACAATTCATAGTAATCATCTTGTATCACTACACCCATCACAATTCATGAAATTGGGGTCATGGGGTAGTTCATGGGTTCATGGGGAATTTTACAATAAAAATCACCATTAAACATCAAATCATCCTTAATATAATGCATATAACATAAAAAAAAATTGATTTTAGAAAGAACCCATGTCTAGAATGAAAACCCTAGTTTTTGAACAATATCTCAAATTTTGAAATTATAGTTAAAGGGCTTCATGGAGAAAAGTGTTCCATGAATCAAGGTCCCCATACCTTAATTGAAGCTTTGCCCATGAATTGGAGTTGAGAAGATTGATTCTTGAGCCTTATTCTTCAAGTTCTTGGTGTTATTCAATGGAGAGACTATAGAGAGAAATATTGGAGAGAAAAGGAATTTGGGGAAATATTTGGGTGTTGTGTATTGATGAGTAAGTCTTTTTAATTTTGACAAAAAACCAATATATATTTTACCTCCGAAATAGCCAAAACACACCCACTTTAATTGGACTTAAAAATTAAAAAAACTTAAATGACACTCATTAAAAACACACGCCCCGGTACCACACCCTTCTTCACGAGCCGTGGTGAGGACCATGACTTGTGGTTCCTCTCGTGAAGATTGTGACAGTGGCTTTGTGTTTGGGGAATTTTGCTCATAAGCCCAAGTCATCTCCACGGACACTTTCACAGCTCGTGAAGTGGACTACGGCATGTGGTCATACCCGTGGAGGGTTGAGGCAATAGCTCCTCCAAGGTGGCACAAGGCTTGCACTCCCAAGGCATCACCACTAGGGGCTCCACAAGCCGTTGTGAAGAACACGATTCATGGTCCCTAAGGCAGTAGCCTCGCCACTTGGGGTCTTTTGCTCCCTTGCCTAAGGAAACTCGACTAGCACCTCCCATGGTCGTGGTATGACCACGGACCGTGGTGAGGGTCGTGAAGTTTGAGGCAGTAGCTAGGAAAAGTGGTGGCCAAACTTTCATGGCCAAGGAAAGACCACACCCACCTTCACGAGCTATGGTGAGGACCACGACTCGTGGTCCTTTTCGTGAAGGTTGAGGCAGTTGCTAAAGGCTAGGGGCAGCCTTGTCCTTTGGCTTTCGCTTGGTCTCTTGGCCATGGCATTTGCCTCGTGGCCTTGCCTCCTATACCTCTTATTCAAGATATTCATCCTAACGTTTAGGCTCTAGTTTAACTTATCATTTTCCGAAGTGTTACAGGATTCCTTCACTAGACACTATATGCCCAAGAAAAACAACTGACTGTAACCAAAATTCGCACTTACTGAACTTAGCAAATAATTGGCGATCTTTGAGACTTTAAAGGACAACCCTCAAATGACTCGCATGTTTTTCCTCATTCCTAGAGTAGATAAGGATATCATCAATAAAGACGATAACGACCAAGTCCAAGTACTGCTTGAACACTCTATTCATTAAATCCATGAAAGCTGTAGGAGCATTGGTTAGTCCAAATGACATAACTACAAAATCATAATGACCATACTGAAGGCTGTCTTCGGAATGTCACTATCTCATCAGATCTGAGGTCTATCTTTGAGAAATGACTAGCACCCAGAAGTTGGTCAGAAAATTCATCAATCCTAGGGATGGGATACTTATTCTTGATTGTGACCTTGTTCAACTGCCTATAGTCAATGCATATTCTGAGAGAACCATCTTTCTTCTTCACGAACAACACTGGTGCACCCCATAGAGAAATACTAGGTCTGATGAAACCCTTATCTAGAAGGTCTTTCAACTTTTCTTTCAATTCCTTAAGCTCAGCTGGAGCCATTCTGTATGGAGAAATAGAAATAGGCTGGGTATCTGGAAGGAGATCAATTCTAAAGTCAATTTCCCTTTCAGGTGGAACTCTTGGAAGATCTTTAGGAAAATCATTGACTATTAGAAGTGACTCAAGAGTTGGGGTTTCGGAGCTTGAATCCTTAACCTGAACTATATGATAGATATAACGCTTAGAAATCATCATTCTGGCCTTAAGGTAAGAAATGAATTGACCCATATGGGCTAAGTTGCTACCCTTCCATTCTAAGATTGGTTTATCTGGAAACTGAAAACGAACAATCCTGGTTATACAATCGACTGAGGCATAATAGGAATGTAACCAATCCATGCCTAGAATGATATCAAAGTCTACCATTTCTAACTCTACGAGATCTACTAAGGTGACTTTCTGAGTGACTGTGACAGGGTAATTTATGTAAACCCATCTAGCTATAACTAGGTCATCGACTGGAGTAGAGACTGAGAACGGTTCTGAGAGAGTTTCTGGACTAACATCAAATTTGACTACTATGTAAGGAGTTACAAAAGACAAAGTAGCCCCTGGATCTAACAATGCGCAAACATCAAGGTCAAAGACTTGTAACGTACCAGTGACTACATCAGGAGAATCTTCCTGATCCTGGCGAGCCTGGAGAGCATACAACCTACTTTGGCGCTGACTTCCACCTGTACAAAATGTGTTACCTTGCTGAGTCGGGCAACCTGCTGGTGCTGCTGAAGTTGTGGACTGAGCTCTAACATTATTACCTCTTTGACCCTGTCTAGAAGGACAATACTTCAACCTGTGACCAGACTAACCACACCCAAAGCATCCTTCCCTTCTTGCAAGACACTTGCTCGTATGGTTCTTACTACATCTCGGACAAGTTGGGTAGGTTCTGGTACCTCAAACACTACCTTGAGTCTTAGAGCTTGATGCCCTACCTTTCTGATAGTTGCGGAACTTAGAAGATTGAACACTAGCTGATGAAGGTGATGGAGTTGAAGACTTCTATTGAAACTGCGAGCAATTTCCACCACCCAATTTCTGTTGAGAATAGTCATAGTTTCATGTCCTAGCTTTCTTACTCTCCTTAGGCTGTTCCCTAAGCTTATCACCCTCAACCTGCTAAGCATGAGTCATGAGCCTAGAGATGTTAATATTTTCCAGCAACATAGCATTCATGCACTGTGTTTTCACTAAGTCCGACACTCCATATAGAAACTTATTCATCTGATCCCTAGAATCAGCGACCATATGAGGAGCATACCTGGAGATTTAGGTAAACTTGAGCCCATAATCTTGGAGCGTCATGTTACCTTGCCTCAAGTTCATAAATTCCCGAGCTTTCGCTTCCCTTAGCTCTTTTGGGAAAAACCTGTCCAGAAAGGTCTCACTAAAGCAATTCCAAGTAATAGGAGTTGCATCTGTATCCCTGTTCTCCTTCCACTGAGTATACAAGATATGAGCTACATCCTTAAGTTAATACGATGCTAAAGCAACCCGATCATTCCCAGTTACTTGCATCACTACAAAGATCTTCTTGACCTAATGAATGAAGTTTTGGGGATCCTTATCAACGTACGATCCTAAGAATTTTGGCGGATTCATCCTCACAAAATCCCGCACTCTAGCTGCAGCTGACCCAACATTTACATTTAAAACTTTGCGAAAGCTGTGTTTGCATTTCGAACTCTGCATTCGAAACTTCTTGATCTAGGACTGGAGGAGCTGCGTTTGCGTTCCTGGCATTTGCATTCCTAGCATTAGCTCTATGAGCAGTCATGATCTGAAATGCATAACAAAGGATTTAGAATGAGAAGTTGGATCATACCTCATGCACGATAAGAGTAACAAGAAAATGAAGTTTTTTTTTCTAAAACACCTTGAAGCCTCCATCTCATTAAATGTGGTGCACTTTACACCCAAGAAAAAGATTCTACTTAGTGCGGCTTTTCAGACATCCTAGGACACTGAAACATAATGCTCTTCTACAAAATTTGTCACACCCCGAGGTTACCCCTGGACGCGGACACGGGACCTAGGATCACGAACGACCCCAAGCTAACCCTGCTAGCAAAATCATAAGCATACTAAAGATAAATTGAGCAATTAAAACTGTGCGGAAGCTAAATCATATAGAGGTCTGAAATGATGGGGAATACCCATATACTATATAAATATAAGAAACTGAGAGTTTGAATACAATAATGAAAACAAACTCTGTGACTAAAGCTGAAACAAACTACGTCTGAAATAAGCCTCTAAACTGACTAGAAATGTTAGGACATGCCATAACTAGATATAGCAAAACTGAAAATAAAGCTAAAAGGGATAAAAATAAACATGTCACTAGTCCTCGAAGAATGAGGACTCACCACTGATGCTACTGAACTGAAGATCGGGTACTGAGCGTATGTGTCAGTACTTGAAGGGTACTGAGCATGCAAGATAGATTAAAGCTAAAATAAACATATAACTGAACAAGCAATAAAGCAAGAGTACAACCTGAACATGATATAGATACTGAATGTTGAGCTAACTAAATGCAATGACCGATTTATAACATGCTAAGACTGCATACTAACTATACTGAAATGTGGTCAATGCAAATAGGATCTGAGTGAACTGTGGGAGCTACTAATAACCGATAATAAAACCACATAAGCTAAGTATGGAGTTCGATGTATACGCCCTATCGAGAGGACCCAATTTACCCGGCAAAAGTTATAAAGGCATGCTGGCGTGATCACTAAATGATGCCCACAGAGGGGACTTACAACCTACGTGACTCGTAGTTCTGGGACTATATGGGTAGCTGACCCTAGTCCAACTCGGTATTATGCTACTCCTAATAGATTATGTGATTAACACATTATGAGTGAATTTCTGTGATATACTAGATAGCTCAAAATGACAAGCAAACTGAGAATGCACATTAATAAACATATAATGACACATTCAAAACTGAGGCATGTATATCTGAAATAAGAACTGAAGAACTACTTAGCTAGGGTTCTGAAATTCATGCAATAAACTGAGTAATATCATAATAATCTGATTTGGATCATTCTAACAGCTAAAAATCCAACAATTGTAACATTAAAGAAACCCTAGGTCTAAATAATATTGAGGGAATCAATAATCTGAATGAAAACTAGAGACCTAATGGATGAACGGAACCCACTAGTGAAATCCCACATACCTAGTCATGAAATTCACGGATAAATCTTTCGATTTTGGGGCTGGAACTGATGGAACCTTGCTATGTTCTTGAACTACGGTTGCTCGACACTTTCTCTTCTTATGCTTCTAAAATTTCTACGTTTTAATGAATGATTTGACTTAGGTAAGTTGTAGTTATGTTTCTAGGCTAAAACTGGTCAAAACCACATAGTTTAGGGTTGAAACGACGTAGTTTAGGGATCCAACTAAACGAAAAAGACTAAAAGATCCCTGACTTAAACTGTGAATGGAGCCGAGCACGGCCACTCTCACAGACCGTGTAAAGGACCATGGACCGTGAAGGTTCCCATGGTCTGAGGGTCTAACATCACAGACCCTCCCACGGCTCGTGTGAAGGACCATAGACCGTAAAGATCCCTGTGGTCCTTACTTGGGCGAGGGTGTCTAAGGGCTAGGCTTGGGGGCCTACTGGTTAGCCTCCACGAGGGCCACCACGGCCCGTCATCAAGACCACGACCCGTGAAGGGTCACATCCTAGTGGAGTCCAAGTCATGACCACAGGGAGGTCAACGGACAATGGACCCTATCACGGTCCGTGATACCTTCTGTGGTTCACTGGTTCAGATAATTTTCTGCAATTTTTTCTGGGTTTGGTTTTTGAGGTGTTACATTAAAAATATCTGATGTTCTAAAGTAAGATAGACATAATGTTTATATGAATCATCTTATAGAGATTATCGATGGAACAAAATTTATTCTTCTTGATATTCCTTACGTGATATGATAATTTCTATCATTTTCATATCTTGTCAAAAAATTTGAGCTAAAATTGACAATATTGTCATTTAAAATATGATCAGTATTATCCGTAAGACTATGTTCACATGTAACTTGGTTGATATTGCGTGATATATGTGAAGATAGCCTTATGAATAACAAAAATCATATTTTAAATGAAAATATAGTCAATTATGGTTCAAATCTTTTGACAAGATATGAAAATGATGAAAATTAACATATCATGCAAGGAATAGTGAGAAGCATAAAATTTCATTCTATCGATGCCTCTATAAGGTAATTCATATAAACCTTATGTCTATCCTACTTTATAATATCATATAATTTCAACAAAGTTCTAGTATCGTCCGATAATAGTTTTTGTTCTTGTTTACTTTTTGTGAATATGTATTTTACAAATAAAATAAATTGTTAATCTTATTTTGATTATCTCGTCATGTTTTCTTCCACTCTATAGTGTATTAACAAGCTCTCACTAGTTGAAGTTGAATTTAATTGGAATCTATCAACTAAAGAAGATTCAAATATGAATCATTCGGTAAAAAAAAAAGATCAAGTATCAAAACAAAAGAAAAGAATGTTGGTCGTAATAGAATAGGAAGATAAAATAATAACGAAACAAATAAAAGGATGTTGCAACTTTTTCTACTTAGCTTCAAGATTGCATTATAATCATTTCTCTGAATGTTTAATTGTATCAATTCACTAACAAAAATTTAATTTAACTCACCCTATAAACCTTCTTCAATTATTTCTTTGGTTCATATCTATTAACTACCGTTTATAAAAGTTTAGTTCAAAATTTGTCAGCAAGAACAATATGATCTATCCAAGTGTGTTTTCCATCCTTCTCAATGTGAGATATATCTACCTTAACCACTATATGTATTAGCCTCTATCAATTCATGTGTTATATAAGTTAGAATCATACCATTGTTATTCCCTGTTCATAATCCATACCATTGTAATCTAAAAGCTTAGAAATCTTCAGTATCTCCTTTTGGCATTTGCGTCATTTTGTGGCCATTAAATTGTTCCTACATTTCTTTAACAAACTTTTTGCATAACCCAGAAACTTCTTAGTTATCCAATAGTCTATTTTTAAAAAAACTGAACTTGTCAAAGTCACATTCTAGGTACAACTGTACTACACGTCAAATACAGTAGGATCTTTTCCCGTGCTAGCTAAATTTGAAGAGACCCAAAATGTACAACAAATACAAATTATTTTCAAAAACAATATACAATAAATATAATAAAAGGACTAATATTTTTTTCAATTTTCTGGAGATTATCCAGATCTTCTTCAACACTAATAAATTACTTGAATTATTCACTTTGTAGCCAATCTTGAAGACAAACTAAAACATGTACCAATTTTGGAACAATGAAATCCTAAACAAAATCAAGAATATGGCCTCCCATACTAAATACAGATTTAGATGCGACACTTGAAAACGGAACAACTAATATATCACAAGTCATTTAAGCTTGAATTGTAAATCTAACTTTGGGCATTTTCCACCAAAGTGGGATGTTAAAATCTTTAGTGTCATCCTCAGTTTATTCATCAAAATATTTATCTAATTCTATTCTAGCATCCACACCTCCAGTGACAGCTCTATATTGCTTTAGATCTTTCATGAGTGAATCTAAAAGTCCTTTACCTAGGGTACTTACTTGACTACCAGTAATTGATTCTCATTTTCAACGGATTGACCCATTTTCAATGTCCACTGGAAGCATCTTTGTCAATAACTCAATAAATTGTTGTATATTTTTAAGGTACATATCTTCAATATCCTATTATTACAACTAGGGGTGGTCACGGTTTAAATAAAAACCGATCCAAGCCAAAAAATCGAACCAAATCGCTAAAATAAAACATATTTTATTTGAGTTTGGTTTGGTCCTTGATTTTTAAAAAGCGATAGTATTTGGTTTGGTTATGGTTTTATTCCGAAAAACCAAAAAAATAACAGAATCGAACCGATGAATTATATACATATAATTTATTAATATACATACTTAATATATTGTTTTTATAAGCAAATTTAAAGATCTTATGTATATGTTTATTGATTAAAATTTCATTATAATTTACTTATAGTAAGCAAAAATGCCCAAGATGAAAATATTTATCTTATTGATTTCATGTATATGAGTGTCTATGACAATTCTTTGTGGGATTAAAAATGTTATTGTCTCTTCCTTCTAGGCCAATATAGTGAATTTAAAGCTTTATTGATAGTAAATATAGTGATCAAAAGTTCAGTAATCTAAGTCATTCTAACTATTTTTCGTTTTGGATGGATTGTTGTCATTTTTTTCACATTTTGAATGTCTTGTTTCTTTAATTTTTGTATATGGTTAGTAACAGAATAACCGAACCAAACCAAACCGAAACCGATAACCACCAAACCAATAAATGTATATTATATTTTGTTTGGTTTGGTTTTGATAATTTTAAAACCGATTAAGTTATTTTGATTTTGGTTTTGACCAATAACCTATCCAAACCGACCCGTGAACACCCCTAAATACAACATTAAGTCACAGGTCGGTTTGGATCGGTTATTGGTCAAAACCAAAACCAAAACAACTTAATCGGTTTTAAAATTATCAAAACCAAACCAAACCAAATATAATATAAATTTATCGGTTTGGTGGTTATCGATTTTGGTTCGGTTTGGTTTGAATATTCGCTTATTAACCATATACAAAAATAAAAGAAACAATTCATTCAAAATGTGAAAAGATGACAACAATCCATTCAAAACGAAAATTAGTTAGAATGACTTGAATTACTGAACTTTTGATCACTAAATTTACTATCAATAAAGCTTTAAAATTCACTATATTGGCCTAGAAGGAAGAGTCAATAACATTTTCAGTCCCACAAAGAATTGTCATAGACACTTATATACATGAAATCATTAAGATAAATATTTTCATCTTGGGCTTTTTTGCTTTTGATAAGTAAATTATAATGAGAATATATATAAGATATTTAAAATTGTTTATAAAAAATAATATATTGAGTATGTATATTAGTAAAATATATGCATATAATTCATTGGTTTGGTTATTTCTTCGATTTTTCAAATAAAACCATAACCAAACCAAATACTATCGGTTTTTAAAAATTTAAAACCACCAAACCAAACTCAAATAAAATTGGTTTTATTTTATCGGTTCGGTTCGATTTTTCGAATTGAATCGGTTTTTATCCAAACCTTGAACACCCCTATTTAAAACTATGCAAACGGGATACTGGATAGTCTTGTTTCATGTAAAATGCAAAATATAGAATCAAAGATCATATGATGAACTTCAGGAAGACCCAAGAAACTGTTACCCAACTTTGAATTCTCAAGAAAATAAAATAAGCAAGAAAAAAGCCAATACAAATAAGAACAATGAGCCAAGATTTATTTTTTTTTTTGGTTTTCTTTACCTCTTTGCGACAATACATTATGTAAAAAATTGAAGACTTAGAGAATATATGTAAAATAAAATGAAAAAAAAAAACTATTGAGAAAGATTAGGATCATCCATTTTTCATATTTTCTGGAGAAGGATTGTTGTACATTAGAATTATTATCATTTTCCTCAAACATCTTTATGGGTGCATAGCCAACAGATTCAAGGTTGTAACGAGGATCCAAAAAATATGAAATAAAATTTATGTTTTTTATTTTTGTTGGATCACCCCAATACTTATCAAATTTTTCTTTCATCTTCGTTGCGATATCACTTAAATCAGTATCTTCACTTGCAATTGTTTACATCCTCATTTTTATAAATAAGGTGCAACGTCATAAGACTCAAAAAATGATAATACTTCAATCAAATTAAATTAAAAAAAATTTTAACAAAAGATTTAAGATTCCTCACGTAATTTTAGGAAATAACTAGGAAACCAATTAATTAATTAAAATATAGCTTACAAAACCAATATATTCTTTGTAAGAGTTCAAGTTATTTTGAAGGGAAGTATTAGCACCCTTCAGAATTCACAATTGTGAGTCCAGGCTAAACTCATTTTTAAAAAAATTGATAAGGAGATAAAAATAAAGTACAAATATAAGAAACATAAAATATATACAAATAATATATTAAATAATAATATGAAAAACAACCTTAATGTTTTCCTATCATTAAAAATATATATACATAAAAATACTATTCGAATGTCTTTTGAATATCTTCCTTGGAAATCAACTCTAGGTACTTGTAAATTGACTTAGTAAAAATATTGTTTATGATTTAATATGAATAAAATAAATAGAAGGAAATAATAGTTAAACAAAATCAAACTCGTCTTATCAATACGAGAGCTTTGAAAATCAACGATGATTTCTTCATCGGCCAATTTCAACATATAATATATATGAGTATGAATTAAAATTTTCGTCTTTCAAAAAATAGGGAGACCTCGAAAACCATTGATGAAATTTTTTTCATTAGCTAATTTTAATATATACTTAAATAGAATTAACTAAAAAGTATAAAAGACAAAGTTATTTGAAATATGAATTACACAAAAGCGATAAAAATGTAATGATAACCGAAGTAAATTTATTATCTAATACTTAAACGTACACATAGAAGTAAAGAATTAATGCAAAATAGTTCTTATCAATAATCACTAAAAGTAAATTTATTATGTAATACTTTAAATCAAATAGAGAAGTAAAGAATTAATGAAAAATAGTTCTTAACAACAATCACTAACAATGGAAAATTAATAATCAAACAAAGTAGGTTAACAAAGGTGGGAAAAAACATGAACTGCCATCCAAAATAACCAAAACTAATAATAAATCATTATTTAATGAACAAAAAGGTTGCCTGGAAAAGTTCACCATCATTGGAGAACAACCAACACTACAACAACCATCTAAACTAAAATTATCAACACTAAAAAAATGTAATAATACTTAATCAAACTTAACCAAAAAAGAATACAACTTGTTCAGTTTTAAATTTTCTATCCAAATCTGAAGAGTAGATTAAAACTATATTAAAATAACAACAACATCACTAAAATTAAACAACACTGCCAAAGATGTTGGCAAAAGAGATGAGACTCGAACAAGATGTTAACACAGAGAAACTGATCTTTTCTATTGCTTTTCAAGAACAACGATACAAGTCATTAAATAGAACTTGGAAACAAACAAACCGAGAGAAAAAAATAAGGCACTAGTTTAGCACTAACCCATTAACTGCTAACTGACTAACATTAACTAATTAGGACTCCTACAGCTAGTTAACTGGAAACATAATAGACTCTTAAAACTACTTTCACTAATAGCAATAAACTTTTGAATCAGTCAACTAATAAAAGACATTCTCACAAATAAAAAGTAAAAGAAACAGAGGAAAGATCAAAATAGACTTCAAAACTGATGATGCCAGAGTAGCAAATCTCATCAGAAATGGAGGGTTAATGCAGACTTAGTTCATTGTTGTTAGTTGGTGTCGACCAAAAAACCTGAAAATGGAAAAAAAATGTAAAAGGGGAGTGGGTAAGAGAGTTGCTTTTTTGTTGCGCGAGCTTGAGCTTGAGCTTGCTGGTTGCAGTTTTGAGCACCAATGAAGTGGAGCAGTAAAGTTTTTCTGGTGAGATCTAGTGGTTTGTTTGTCATTTACTGAAGTGGCGAAGAGGACGGACTAGAGTTTTTGTGGTGAGATCTGGGGGTTCGTTTGTCGTCCACTGGAGTGGAGAAGATGACGGAGTGGGGGTTTTGGTTGTAAGATGTGGGGGTTTGTTTGTGTTCACTGGAGTGGTGAAGAGGATGGATGGGGTTTTGGTTGTGAGATCTGGGGATTCCTTTGTGTTCATCGAAGTGGTGAAGTGGACGGGAAAGGGTTTTGGTGGTCAGATTGGTGGTTCGTTTGCCGTTCGCTGGAGTGGGAAAGAGGATGCAATGGGGATTTCGTTTCAGGCGGTGTTCTTGTTGGCGGAGCTACTGTCGGTTGTTGTTTGGTGCTCCGGTTCATCAGAGGGTGGAGCTCCTCACGGAAAGCAGCGTGAGAAGGCAAAAGGAGGGTAAGGTAGTGGTTTTGGATCTGATAAGAGCTTTAAGCTCATTTGGTTATCCTGTTTTGCCAAAACTCTGAGCTCACCTATGAGTTCTTCTATTGGTGAGAGGTTGTGGTGAGGGAGAAAGCTAGAGTGTGGTTGGTAGTGGAGGCTTTCTGGTGGTTTGGTGGTGTCTTGTTTGTTGTCTTCTCCAATAGTAAGAGAGAAGACGAGTGGTGGTTTGAGTTGTTTCACAGGACAATGGTGGAGTTGAGATCTATTCATGGAGGGGAAAACTTTTTTATGGACACTCCCTTTTAGAAATTCCTTCCCCCCACCCCCCATCCCCCAAAACCTAAAAATATTCATTAATTATTTAGTTCATGATTAAGTAAAGCATTATAAAAGCAATCAAAATTATTGACTATTAAAATTGTGCTAAAGTCAATATGATAATTAAATATTTATATATGTAATTCATTAGTTGTATTTAATGAATTGATAGATTGTGCTCAAATAAGTATAATTAATAGCATATAAAAATATAATTTAATGAAAAATGATGGTTAAGAAAAATTAAACAATATTTCATATTCTACGGACCGTGAAAAAATATTAATAATTAAAATCAATCAAAATTCAAAATAAACTAATAAAAATCATAACATTTTAAAAAATAAGGATAATTATCAATAATAGTATAAAGTTGGAGAAAATAAATTTTAAACTATTTAAAAAATAAAAATTTTAAAATGCCAGTCCAAAATTCAGTGTCAACAACAATCAATTGATTCAAATAAAGAACGATCGCACAAATTTCAAGAAAATGAATATTTGATGTCACCTAAACTAATCCAGATATCTCAAAGTAAGGAGAAAACCGATTTAAGAAATTTGGTAATTCTTTTCATGTGCACCTAATCGCTGCTCACTAGTTCACTTGCAATGATTCCAACTTTAACAAAAGAATTCTCAAAGTCATATCTCAGGCCAATTTCACGAGAAGCATAATTTGAAAATGTTTTCTCAAATTCAATAGCTCTACTTAACATTAGGTAGAGCATAAATATTTTTGCACTTGAGTTGTTCATCATCACAATTTTCTTGAAACCTTTTAAACCTTGCAGGAGACTTTCTAACATATTGCATGACATGTCTACACCTTAAATAGATAAATAATTCTCTTTAAACTTATCCTGGATGATAAGATTCACAATGTACGCCATACACCTCACTTGAATGTGATTACCGTTCATCAAATCAGTTTACATCTTAGTCAATTGCTTAGAAAATTCATTTACAATCACATCGATTGAGTTGACGTTATCAACTGTGACAGTGAAGATTTGATTTATCCTTCAGTTATGTAAGCACCTAACAAATTAAGTATTTTCTTATGTATATTACATTCATTGTCAATTCAATGGGTAGTGATACACATGTAATCAATTCATTGTACATAAGTCCAAGTGTTAGTGCAGATATAGATTCTCTGTTTTGTTTCCATAAATTACTTCCTTAATTTTTGTTTTTCTTCGTTAAAAAGGCTAAAACAATACCTAGTCACACTACTACAATATGGAATCCAAAAATGAGGTTGCACCACTTTCATAAACTCTTAAACTTTCTTTCTCAACAAAGCTAAAAGGAATTTCATCAACTATTATCATATGATATAGAACTTCTCTACACTCTTCTTGATTAAATTTTCAAGAGACAACAATTACTTCACCTTGACTATTCCTTGGAATAGCTTTAAAGGCAATATTTGACTATTTTTTATCAACACTAGAAGGACATTTGGGACACGTCAATATATGAACAAGAAGAGTAGACGTACTATTTCTTGTCTTAAAAAATACTTATGAGAGAAATGATCACATTATGCTTGTACCTTCAAAAGTAACAATTTCTGTAAAATGGTCGCACACAACATATCTTTTTTTTCCTTTTAGTATCAATAGTTGAGGACATTGTCTTAGATTGACTTTCTGTATTTGATTCCTCACTTTCACCCGTCACTTTATCGTTTGTTTTTCTTTGGTCGAAAGATTTTCCCATGCATAGGTGGATTGCTCCAGCTCTACCAACTCCACTAGCAGCACCTTCAGCTAGGGGTCGAGGTCAAAGTTAGGACCGTCGCGATGGACAACAGGATATTTGGGGTGGTTCCTAGGGAGGTACGTTAGGTGGTAGGACTGATTGCCAGGGCAGAGGTGGACATGGATATTTCTATGTAGCTCCAGTGAGGGTGGAGATTGAGGCATCAGATTATGTGATCACAAGTATGATTCTTTTGTGCCATCAACATCTTTGTCAATAAGTCAATAAATTGTTGCATAGTCTTCAAACAGATATCCTAAATATCCTACTATTACAATATGAAGTGACTAATTAGTCATTCTTGACTTATCTGTTAACTTACCAAGGAAATTACAGTTACATATACCATGAACCTTGTATATCATTCTCATTCTACTTTGTTGCTCTCTTTGTTTAATCAAAATCAAACAACATTTCATTTACTTAATACTTCTAAAAGGATATCCAAAAAAAATAGAGAAAAAAACTCTAAACCCTAGCCTCAAACCACTAATAAAACAAAACTCGTTAAACTTAATTAAAACTATGCAAAAGGGATACTAGATAGTTTTGTTTCATGTAAAATTTAAATATAGAAGAAAAGAGCATATGATGGACTTCAAGAAGACCCTAAAAACTATTTCCCAACTTTGAATTCTCAAAAAGTAAAATCATCAAGAAAAAGAGCAAAGACAAACAAGAATAATAAGCCAAGATTTCAACCATAAGGATCAACCTAAACTAAGGTTTTCTGGCTAAAGGCAACCCAATAATGGCTATAAATCAACAAATAATAAAAAAATCCTAAACTAATCTTAAATTCCAACCTATACATACAATACTGCTCAAAATACAATTAATCTAAATGAGTCAAGTCTAAGGAAAGAGAAACTATAACCTACTTCGAGGTCGAAACACACATGAACTACAACTCAGGTGCTTTTTCCTTTCAAAGGGCCTTCGAGTGATGTAAAGCTATCAATAATTCCACGGGAACACAAAAACAAACACAACAATATCCAAATCAATAAAGGAAATCAGAAATGGAAAGAGACCCAAAAATTGCAAATATGGGACCCACGCACAGGGTAACAAAATCTACTCCGTCATGAGGTCCCTAATTTCTCAAGGAAGTTATTGTAATGACCCTAAAGGTCATTTTTGGAAATTTTCATAAAATAACCGTTTTACCCCTCCCGATAGTTCCCTCGCGTCCTAATTTTTGTATTTCCGAAGTTGGTTTGAAGAAAAATTGATGAAAAGTTGAGTTTTTGGAAAGTTGAGGTTTTAAGAGTTAAAGTTTGGTTAAAAGTGCTATTTCGAGTCATTTGGAGTTTCGAGCCTCGAATCNAGGAGTTGTTTGTAGCTGCTAGTTTTGCTTAGTTTAGAGTTACTTGCGAGTACCTGTGGTTTTCGGTACTCACCCTTGCTTCTACACAATTGTGTAGGTAGACAGCTCTCTCTCAGATTCGGCTTAGTAGTTTCTTTAGCAGATTGAGCTTCGGGACATACTCGAAAGGTAGCGGTTCATTCCAGACGTGCCCTTGAGTTATCTTTATTTTCATTTTTGTCCTATTCGAGAACTATACTCTGAGACTTGTATATTTTTATTCGAATTCTGTATTTAGAGGTTTGTACATGTGACAATCAAATTCTGGGTAGTGCTGAGTCTTAATTAAAGTATTTCGCTTATTTATTATCTTTTATTCTCGTATTTCTACTTCTCTATCATTTTGGTTGGGTCAGGCTGACGTGTCCGGTGGGAAATGGACACGTGCCATCACATCCGAATTTGGGGTGTGACAAAAATGGTATCAGAGCCCCTGGTTCATAGGTCTCACGTGTACAAGCCAAGTCTTAGTAGCGTCTCGAGGATCGGTACAAAGACGTCTTTACTTATCTTCGAGAGGCTATGGTGACTTTTAGGAAAGATCTTTATCACTTGATTCTCTATCGTGCGTCCTTGGTCCGATCTAATTCTTATCACTTCACTCTGTTCTCTCTCTCATTGTAATGACTCGTGGTTGGTCCTGCGTGGGTGCGAGTTTAGGTGTCATCGTGTGATTTTAGTGTTAGATCTGGTTTTGATGCGGAGGTGATAGGCTTGTGGAAAGAAAGTGTGATCAGACATGGAATTCTCTTCGAGACGAGTGAGTAAGGTTGTGGACAAGGGATGTGTTTTGAGTTTATGGTATTAGAAGATGAACATTTATTAAGAAACTTCAGGAACGTCTTATTTCTCCGGTCATTTATTCAACAACGACAATAGTGCTTGTGTGACTTATACGACGGAAGTGGCTAGACAATGAAGAATGGTGTAAGTAAGAGAATGACTATGTTGAGAGTGTTGCGACTTTGGAAACTACAGTTTGTGAAGTTTGTCATAAGTGAATGGATTGCGTAGTATATTATGATGATGAAGTTGCACCAACCAAAATCATAAGTTCTACGGTGGTTTTATAGTGTGGGTGTATATCATTACAGGCTCATTGTACGGCGATTACGACGGTACTCTTGTTATCTTGGTTAGGGTTATGGGCTATGTTGTTTCTGCCATCGATCGGGCTTACGAAATTGTGCATATCATTTTTGACCGGAGACTGAAGTGCTTTGGTAATGTTTTGCAACTATTTAATGAGTGTAAATGAACAGGTTGTTTGAGTATGACCTTCTCAATGGATCTGATGTCTTCTAGTGGTGGATTTAGCGGTTGTTCATGATGTGGTACTAGTGATATATGGAAGTGGAGAAATCTGAGTTGTCAGCTGTTTCACCTAATCGGGTCAGAAGGTTGATGTTGCATTCTCGATTGAGAAATCAAGTGGTTGCTACTATGAACGCTTGAGTTAAGCATTAAATATAAGGAAAGTTATAGTGGTCGATCCTGTCTTGTTTCTAGGACGAGGTACGACCCTTGGGCGGTCATGATTATATTGGAAACTAATGACTTGATGATGAGTCAAAAGAAATGGGCAACAATAAGCCATGGATGAAGAAAGTTTTAACAAGTATACTCGTGTAAAGGCAATTAAGGATTTTAGCGAGAATGTACGATTAAAAAGGAATCGGGTTGGTTTTGTCAAGATGTGGGTTGGCAAGGTAAGAGATGATTGGTTGTATGAACTTTTTAGCCATTGGAAGGACTTTTTGCATGGTTTGAGTTGTAGCAGTTAAATAATTGTGATTGTAGAAGATTTCGATGAAGTTTCATTTGAGAAGTTTGACTTAAGGTAAAAGGTAATATGCGATGGATGTTTGGCCAAGAAACTATAATGATAAATGATTTACGGGAAGAACAAAAGTCTTGCGCGATGGATATAAGTTAAGAGTTGTGAAGGAATAAGACATCACATGTGGATCCCTAGTTTGAAGTTGAGGATTGTGTAAATTTCTGCTTTTATGTTAGATATGACAATGCAAGGTGGACTGGTTCAGCACAAATGTATGATGTGTTATCAGCTACTTTCTGAACACTTGGTATTGGTGTTGGTGGTAAACGTTGATGTATGAGGAATTCTGCAGTTTTTGAATTGGTTTGAATTGTTCAACTTATGGTATGTGGCTTATGAGTGTCCAACCGGAAGGACTTATAGCTCTACATGGTTATTGAGGATTTTGAATTGGGTTGATAACTCTACTTATGGAATTATCCAGACTGTTGTAACGCATTACATAGATCCTTAATGGTAAATAGAGGTTGTGTGCTCATAGTATACGGAATTATTGGAGTGACCAAGAACTGATTCAAGTTTCGGCATGAGATATATGATGGTTTGAATAATAGTTGAATTTGGGTAAGTAAAGGATCGCGTGTAATCGATATTGGTCGTGATTCAATAGTTCTATCTCAATGAAAAGGTACTATGACATTTAGAACTTGGATTATTAGCGATTGGGTGAGACCCATATCGATCGTGGAATGCTTCAATGGAAGGAGGAAGGACCATAATTCAAAATTTTGGAAGCAACGATGTGTTTCTAAGAATGAGTGGATACTAGTGGCCGTCTGAGGGTAAAGTAACTGGCCGGTGTGACTATGATGTTCTGATAGTATTGATATTGTTGGCTTTAATGGATTATTGTAAAGAGTATGAGAAAATGGATAAATTGAGTATGTCTATGATTGTTATGAGGCCTGACTGGCTGATTGTGAAGTCAGACGAATGGGAAGGTGTGTTATGGACATCGTGGAAGGGATATCTTGGGTTGTTCAATTTTGGTTTTGTATATTCTTATGTGACCACCTACCTCATTTTAGACATGGTTTTGGATTATGATTCTCTGTCTATGTTCAGACGTGTTTTTACTTTTGTGGGTGGATGCCTAGTGGTGAATCAGATGGACCGATTCATGCTCTCTTGGCAGAATAGAATACTTGTGTGGGTGGGCCGATTCAGAGATAGTGGGTTCGATGTGATATTGGGGTGGTGGAAGGTTTTCGGAAGTTCTACAAGTGTCATCTTGCTTTTGGAAAGGTATAGAGAGGCTACCATATGTGGCTACGATTTTTAGCTATTTTGGTATTTATCTTGCCCCTATATGCATGGTTCAGCTAGGTGTGGTTCGATGCTTAGGTGGCCCGTGGGCCTAGTTCTTCCGTTGCTGGAGTTGTCTACAATTACGGATCCTACTTCAGTGTTTTGGTGGCATCCTTAGAGGTTTTATATGCTTGGGTGGGTCGATCATCAGTTGGTGTCACGCCCCGAGCTACCCCCGAGACGCGGACACGAGACCTAGGACCACAAGTGATCCCAAGCTAATCCTGCTGGCATAATTGTGAGCATACTAAAGATAAAAAACTGATGCGGAAGCTAAATCATAAATAAAATGAAAAAGATGGGGAATACCCATATACTATAAATGAGATATATCAAATCTGAGAGTTCAATACAAAAGAGATATCAAACTCAAAATACTAAGCTGAGTCTAACTATGTCTGAAATAAGCCTCTAAACTGACTAGAAATGTTGGGACATGCCCCAACTAGATCTAGCAAAACTGAAACTAAAGACTAAAGGAAGTAAGGGTAAAGATATCACTAGTCCTCGAAGTATGAGGACTCACCACTGATGTTGCTGAACTGGAGATTGGGAACCGATCTAAGCGTGATTTGGATGCTGAGAACCTGAACCTACATCACGAGAAGATGTAGCGCACGTGTGCGTCAGTACTTGAGAGGTACTGAGCATGCCGGATAGAGTAAAGCTAAAATAACATATAACTGAACAAAGCGATAAAACAATGAAATCATTTGAACATGATGTAGATACTGAAATATTGAATACTGAGCTAACTGATGCAATGACCAAATTTATAACATGATGAGATTGAATACTGACTGTACTGAAATATGGTCAATGCAAAAGAGTTTGACTGAACTGTGGGAGCTACTAATAGCCGACATAAAACCATATGAGCGAAATGTGGAGTCCGATGTATACGCCCCATTGAGAGGACCCAATATACCCTGCCAGAGGTATAGAGGCATGCTGGCGTGATCACTAAACTGATGTTGCCCACAGAGGGGACTTACACCTACGTGGCTCTTAGTTCTGGGACTATATTGGTACCCTGAACCCTAGTCCAACTCGGTATTATGCTACTCCTAATGAATTAAGTAATTAATACAATATGACTGAATTTCGGTAAGTTACTGGATAGCTCAAACTGAACATGCAAACTGAGAATGCAACAATTAATCTGATAATGATGCATTCATGAATTGAGGCATGTATAACTGAATACTGAAATATCTGACCTAGCATAATTCAAGAACTAAAGAAATACATAGCTAGGGTTCTGAAATTCATGCGATTAAGTGAGCAATAACATGATAATCTAATTTCGAACATTTAAATAACTAATTCATGATGATTTGTTCAAATTCTAGAAACCCTAGGTCTGTTCATAATCATGAAATCAAGATCCTGACTGAATGCTAGGGACCTAATGGGCGAAAGGAACCCACCAGTGAAACCCCACATACCTGGTGACGAATTCCACGGAGAAATCTTTCGATTTCGGGGTTGGAACTGAAGGAAACTTATTGCGTTCTTGAACTAGGGTTCTTGACCTTTTTCTCCTCTCTTGCTTCTAATTTTCTAAGTTTTGATTAATGATTTTGACTAAGGTAAGTTCTAGTTATGTTTGTAGGCTTAAACTGACTAAAACCTTATGATTTAGGGTTTAAACGACATATCTTAGGGGTTAAACGAAATAGGGAAAGACCAAAAGACCCCTGACTTAACTGCTGTCGGAGTGATAGACGGATTGGACTGACGGGCCATCATTCAATCGACGGTCCGTAGATTGGGTCTGTCGATCGAGTCTTCCCCTAATGGCTTCCCTAAAATAAACATAACTCTTTACTCGGAGGTTAGAATTTAGCAAACTTGGTGGCGTTGGAAATATTATTCAATTATATTTCTAACCATAGGTCATAGGACACAAAATTCATTTTGTTCTAAGAGTTATGACCATCTGAAATTTACCCATCAATAATTTTCAACTAATTGGCTGCTAGTCCTCATCTACGGTCAGACCTACAGACCATGGATCGAATGACGGTCCATGCTGGTCGACCGTAGTTTGTGTCAGAGGCTGGGTAAGGGAAGTCTCGATCCACGGACACAAACCACGGACCGTGGTCTGATCTACGGACCGTGAGTCTGTCCGCGAGTCGGGACTTAGCCAAATTTTCTGACTGAGTTCTGGGGAAGTTTTCTATCACGAACCACGGATCTGCAGGACGGACCGTGATTCCTTCTACGGTACGTGGATGGTGTCCGAGAGTGCCACCTGTAACACCAGAAATATAAAATCTCTATTTTCGGATACGGGGTGTTACATTATCTCCCCATTGGGACCATTCGTCCTCGAATGAAGACTAATCTAGCTGAAATAGAAGGAGAGGGCTGCAATCTCTACCACTGAACACTGAGAACTGAATTTCTGACTGAACTGAGTTCCAAGAACATACAAATACGCTGAAAATGCAAGTACAACTGAAGGAACATGATTCTAAGATTGAATTTTTGCATGAATGACTGAAAAACTGATGAGGAACTATTACCTCAAGCTGGAATGGAATCGGAAGGAAAGAGGTGAGGATACTTGGACTTCATGGCTGCTTCTGCTTCCCAAGTAGCTCCCTCTACGGACTGACTCCTCCACAAAACCTTGACTGAAGCGACTTTTTTATTCCTTAACCTTCTAACCTAACGATTGAGAATCTCAACTGGTACATCCTCATATGAAAGGCTATCTATCACGGCCACACTTTCTAATGGTACTATGGATGCTGGATCATGTGAAAGACTGGATGTACTGCTGCTAAGTCTGCTGGCATCTCTAACTCATAAGCCACTTTACCAATCCTTTTCATGATCCGGTAAGGGCCTACATATCTGGGACTGAGCATCCCTTTCTTGCCAAATCTCATTACCCCCTTCATGGGTGACACTTTCAGGAAAACCCAATCACCAACTTGGAACTCTAGTTCCCTTCTTCTCACATCTGCATAAGACTTCTGGCGACTCTGAGCATTCTTAAGTCTCTCTCTAATGAGTTTCACCTTTTTCGTAGCATCAAGGACCGAATCTAGTCCTATCAAGGTTTCTCCTACTTCAAACCAATCAACTGGAGATCTACATCTACGCCCATACAATGCCTCATAAGGGGCCATTTGAATGCTCGAATGGTAACTATTGCTGTAGGCGAACTCAATCAGAAGAAGGTGATCATCCTAACTACCCTTGAAGTCGATCACTCAAGATCTCAACATGTCCTCTAAGGTCTGAATGGTACGCTCTGCCTGACCATCCGTCTGTGGATGAAATTTTGTGCTAAGGTTAACCTGAGTACCAAGACCCTTTTGAAATGACTTCCAGAAATGAGAGGTAAACTGAGGACCTCTATCTGAGATGATAGACAAAGAAACCCCATGCAACCTCACAATCTCATTAATGTAAAGCTTGGAGTAATCCTCCACCAAATCTGTAGTCCTGACCGCCAAAAAGCGAGAAGACTTAGTAACCCTATCAACAATCACCCAAATGGAGTCATGTTGTCTGCGAGTACGAGGTAAACCTGTGATGAAGTCCATGTTGATCACTTCCCACTTCCAAGTAGGAATGTCAATCTCTTGAGTCATACCTCCTGGTTTCTGATGTTCTATCTTGACTTGTTGGCAATTGGGGCACTTAGCCACAAAATCTGCTATATCTCTTTTCATACCATTCCACCAATGGACTTCCCGCAGATCGCGGTACATCTTAGTAGCACCTGGATGAATAGAATATCTGGAGTTATGGGCCTCTGCAAGAATTTGTTGTCTCAACTCACCCACATTAGGAAACATAATCGACCTTGATAGCGAAGCACACCATCTCCCCCTTGGGAGAATACCTCCACTGTCTGCTTCTGGACTGCACCCTTAAGCTCTAGGAATATTGGATCACTGTCTTGCTTTTCCTTAACTTCTACTACTAAAGAAGATTATGTTCCATTCTGAACCGTTACACCACCATCTAATACGCTCATAAGATGAACTCCTAGGCAAGCAAGTCTGTGAACATCCTTTGCTAGCTCTTTTCTTTCTTCCTCAACATGTGCTACACTACCCATGGATAATCTGCTAAGAGCATCTGCTACTACATTCGCCTTACCCGGATGGTAATGCACACTCATACCATAATCTTTGAGAAACTCAAACCACTTTCTCTCAAGAAGATTCAACTCTTTCTGGGTATTATGGTCTGTGAACACATCTACATGAATACCGTACAAGTAGTGTCTCCAAATCTTGAGTGCAAACACCACTGCTGCAAGCTCGAGGTCATGAGTTGGATAATTCTTCTCATGTACCTTAAGTTATCTGGAAGCATAAGCTATAACCTTACCTTGTTGCATCAACACACAACCTAGGTCGACCCTGGATGCATCACAATAGATCACATAACCATCTGAACCCTCTGGTAGAGTCAGCAAAGGAGTTGTAGTCAACCTAGTTTTCAGTTTTGCAAAGCTTTTCTCACAAGTATCTGACCATTGGAACTTAACCTTTTTCTGAGTTAACATAGTCAATGGAGAGGCTATGGATGAAAATCCTTCCACAAACCGTCTGTAATAGCCTGCTAGACCCAAGAAACTTCTGATATTCGTAGCAGAGGTAGGTCTGGGCCATTGTTTTATTGCTTCTATCTTCTGGGAATCTATTCGAATTCCTTCACTAGACACAATATGCCCAAGGAAGGCAACTGATTGTAACCAAAACTCACACTTGTTAAATTTTGCAAATAACTGGCGATCTTTGAGAGTTTGTAGAACAACTATCAAATGACTCACATGATCTTCCTCATTCCTAGAATAAATGAGGATATCATCAATAAAGACGATAACGAACAAGTCCAAGTACTGCTTGAACACTCTGTTCATCAAATCCATAAAAGCTGCAGGAGCATTGGTTAGTCCAAATGACATGATTATAAATTCATAATGACCATACCGAGTTCTGAAGGCTTTCTTCGGAATGTCACTATCTCTGACTCTAAGTTGATGATAACATGATCTGAGGTCTATCTTTGAGAAATAACTAACACTTCGAAGTTGGTCGAACAAGTCATCAATCCTGGGGATGGGATACTTATTCTTGATTGTGACCTTGTTCAACTGCTTATAGTCAATGCACATTCTGAGAGAACCATCTTTCTTCTTTACGAACAACACTGGTGCACCCCATGGCGAAATACTAGGTCTGATGAAGCCTTTATCTAGAAGGTCTTTCAACTGCTCTTTCAATTACTTAAGCTCAGCTGGAGCCATTCTATAAGGAGGAATAGAGATAGACTGGGTATCTGAATGGAGATCTATTTCAAAGTCGATTTCCCTTTCGGGAGGAACGCCGGGAAGATCTTCTGGAAACACTTCTGGAAACTCACTGACTATAGGACCTGACTCAAGAGTTGGGGATTCGGAGCTAGAATCCTTAACCCGAACTAGATGATAGAGATAACCCTTAGAGATCATCTTTCTGGACTTAAGGTAAGAAATGAATCGACCCATAGGCTCTAAGCTACTACCCTTCCATTCTAAGATTGGTTCATCTAGAAACTGAAAACGAACAATCCTAGCTCTACAACCAACTGAGGCATAACATGTATGTAACCAATCCTTGCCTAAAATGACATCGAAGTCTACCATTTCTAAATCTACAGGATTTGCTGAGGTGACTTTCTAAGAGACTGTGACAGGGCAATTTTTGTATACCCGTCTGGCTATAACTGGGTCACCGACTGGAGTAGAGACTGAGAAGGGTTCTGAAAGAGTTTCTGGGCTAACACTGAATTGGACTGCTATGTAGGGAGTTACAAAAGACAAAGTAGCCCCTGCATCTAACAATGCATAAACATCAAGATCAAAGACTCATAACGTACTAGTGACTACATCAGGAGAATCTTCCTGATCTTGACGAGCCTGAAGAGCATAAAGCCTGTTTTGGCGTTGTCCGCTACCAGTACCAGAAGGGTTACCCTGCTGAGTCGGGCGACCTGCTGGTGTTGCTGAAGTTGTAAACTGAGCTCTACCATTATTTCCTCCTTGACCCTGTCTAGAAGGACAATCCTTCAATCTATGGCCAGACTGACCACACCCAAAGCATCGTTCCTTACCTGCAAGGCACTCGCCCGGATGGTTCTTACTACATTTCGGGCAAGTTGGGTGGGTTTTGGTGCCTGAAACACTACCTTGAGACTTAAAGCCTACGGCCCTACCTTTCTGATCATTACAGAACCTTGGGGATGGAACACAAGCTGATGAAGGGGCTGGAGTCGAAGACTTCTGCTGAAAATACGAGCAATTTCCACCACCCGATTTCTGTTGGGAATACTCATAGTTACCTGTTCTTGCTTTCTTAGTCTCCTTAGCCTGTTCCCTAAGCTTATCACTCTCAACCTGCTGAGCATGAGTCATAAGCCTAGAGATGTTCATGTCTCCCAACAACATAGCATTCCTGCACTCTGTTTTCACTAACTCTGACACTCCATACAAAAACTTATTCATCTTAGCCCTGGATTCAGCGACTATGTGAGGAGCATATCTGGAGAGTTGGTTAAACTTGAGCCCATACTCTTGGACAGTCATGCTACCCTGCCTCAAGTTCATAAATTCATGGACCCTTGCTTCTCTCAACTCTATGGGGAAAAACCTGTCCGAAAAGGTTTCGTTGAAACAATCCCAAGTAATAGGAGCGGCATATGTACCCTTGTTCTCTTTCCACTGAGTATACCAAATATGAGCCACATCCTTAAGTTGGTAAGATGCCAACTCAACCCGATCATTCCCAGTTACCTGCATTATCTCAAAAAGCTTCTTGATCTCATCCAAGATATTCTGGGAATCTTCACCAGTCTGCGTTCCTAAGAACTCAGGTGGATTCATCCTAACAAAGTCATGGACCCTTGATGCTGCTGATCCACCATTTTCATTCACAGGAGCTTGAACCCGCTAATTGTTCTGGTTAGCGACACTCTGAGCCAACATCTGAATGGCATTCCTGAATTCAGCATTCGACACTTCTTGATATGGAACTAGATGAGCTGCGTTTGCATTCCTGGCATAAGCTCTACGAGGAGGCATGATCACTGAAACGTAGAACATCGAGTTAGAATGGAATTAGATCATACCTTACGTATGATAAGAGTAACAAGAAAGTGAAGTTTTCCTAAACACTTAGTAGCCTCCGTCTCATTAGATGTGGTGCACTTCACACCCATGAATAGGACTCTACTTAGTGCAGCTCTTCAAACATACTAGGACACTTAAACCTAATGCTTTAATACCAAGTTTATCACGCCTCGAGCTACCCCCGAGACGGGGACACGGAACCTAGGACCACAAGTGATTCCAAGCTAACCTTGCTGGCATGATTATGAGCATACTAAAGATAATAAACTGATGTGGAAGCTAAATCATAAATAAAATGAAAAAGATGGGGAATACCCATATACTATAACTGAGATATATCAAATCTGAGAGTTTAATACAAAAGAGATATCAAACTCAAAATACTAAGCTGAATATAACTATGACTGAAATAAGCCTCTAAATTAACTAGAAATGTTGGGACATGCCCCAACTTGATCTAGCAAAACTGAAACTAAAGACTAAAAGCAGTAAGGATAAACATGTCACTATGCCTCGAGGAATAAGGACTCACCACTGATGTTGCTGAACCGGAGATCGGGAACCGATCCAAGTGTGATATGGATGTTGAGAACCTGAACCTACATCACCAGAAGATGTAGCGCACGTGTGCGTCAGTACTTGAGAGGTACTGAGCATGCATGATAGAGTAAAGCTGAAATGACATATAACTGAACAAAGCAATAAAACAATGAAATCATTTGAACATGATATAGATACTGAAATACTGAATACTGAGCTAACTGATGCAATGACCAAATTTATAACATGCTGAGATTGAATACTGACTGTACTGAAATATGGTCAATGCACAAGAGTCTGACTGAATTGAGGGAGCTACTAATAACTGACATAAAACCATATGAGCTAAATGTGGAGTCCGATGTATATGCCCCATCGAGAGGACCCAACATACCCAGCCAGAGGTATAGTGGCATGCTGGCGTGATCACTAAACTGATGTTGCCTACAAATGGGACTTACACCTACGTGGCTCGTAGTTCTGGGACTATATGGGTACGTTGAACCCTAGTCCAACTGGCTATTATGCTACTCCCAATGAATTAAGTAATTAATACATTATGACTGGATTTCTGTAAGTTACCGGATAGCTCGAACTGAACATTGAAACTGAGAATGCAACAATTAATCTGATAACGATGCTTTCATAAACTGAGGCATGCATAAGTGAATACTGAAATATCTGACCTAGCATGTGTAATTCAAGAACTGAAGAAATACATAGCTAGATTTCTGAAATTCATGCGATAAACTTAGCAATAACATGATAATCTGATTTGGAACATTTAAATAACTAATTCATGATGATCTGTTCAAATTCTAGAAACCCTAGGTCTGTTCATAATCATGGAATCAAGATTCTGACTAAATGCTAGGGACCTAATGAGCAAAAGGAACCCACTAGTGAAATCCCACATACCTGGTGACTAATTCCACGGAGAAATCTTTCGATTTCGGGGTTGGAACTGAAGGAAACTTGTTGCGTTCTTCAACTAGGGTTCTTGACCTTTTTCTCCTCTCTTGCTTCTAATTTTCTAAGATTTGATTAATGATTTTGACTAAGGTAAGTTCTAGTTATGTTGCTAGGCTTAAACTGACTAAAAGCTTGTGATTTAGGGTTTAAACGACGTACCTTAGGGGTTAAACGAAATAGGAAAAGACCAAAAGACCCCTGACTTAACTGCTGTCGGAGTGATGGACGGATTGGACTGACGGGCCGTCATTCAATCGGCGGTCCGTGGATTGGGTCCGTCGATCAAGTATGCCCGGAAGGGCTTCACTAAAATAAGCATAACTCTTTACTCGGAGGTCAGAATTTAGCAAACTTGGTGGCGTTGGAAACATAATTAAATTATCTTTCTAACCATTGGTCATAGGACACATAATTCATTTTGTGCTAAGAGTTATGACCATCTGAAATTGACCAGTCAATAATTTTCAGCTAACTGGCTGCTAGTCCTCATCTACGGTCAGACCTACGGACCGTGGATCGAATGACGGTCCGTGCTGGTCGACCGTAGTTTCTGTCAAAGGCTGGGTAAGGGAAGTCTCGATCCACGGACATAGACCACGGACTGTGGTCTGATCTACGGACCGTGAGTCTGGACTTAGCCAAATTTTCTGACTGAGTTCTGGGGAAGTTTTTTGTCACGAACCACGGATCTGCAAGACTGACCGTGATTCTTTCTACGGTCCGTGAATGGTGACCGTGAGTGCCACCTGTAACACCAAAAATCTAAAATCTCTATTTTCGGATACGGGGTGTTACATTATCTCCCCCTTGGGACCATTCGTCCTCGAATGAAGACTAATCTAGCTGAAATAGAGGGAGAGGGCTGCAATCCCTACCACTGAAGACTGAGAACTGAATTTCTAATTGAACGGAGTTCCAAGAACATGCAAATACGCTGAAAATGAAAGTACAACTGAAGGAACATGATTCTAAGATTGAATTTTCGCATGAATGACTGAAAAACTGATGAGGAATTATTACCTCAAGCTGGAATGGAATCAGAAGGAAAGAGGTGAGGATACTTGGACTTCATGGCTGCTTCTGCTTCCCAAGTAGCTCTCTCTACGGACTGACTCCTCCACAAAACCTTGACTGAAGCGACTTCTTTATTCCTCAACCTTCTAACCTAACGATCGAGAATCTCAACTGGTACATCCTCATATGAAAGGCTATCTTTCACGGCCACACTCTCTAATGGTACTATGGATGCTGGATAATGTGAAAGACTGGATGTACTGCTGCTACGTCTGCTGGCATCTCTAACTCATAAGCCACTTTACCAATCCGTTTCAAGATTCGGTAAGGGCCTACATATCTGGGACTGAGCATCCCTTTCTTGCCAAATCTCATTACCCCCTTCATGGGTGACACTTTCAGGAAAATCCAATCATCAACTTGGAACTCTAGTTCCCTTCTTCTCACATCTACATAAGACTTCTGGCAACTCTGAGTAGTCTTAAGTCTCTCTTTAATGAGTTGCACCTTTTCCATAGCATCAAGGACCGAATCTGGTCCTATCAAGGCTGTTTAACCTACTTCAAACCAATCAACTGGAGATCTATATCTACGCCCATACAACGCCTCATAAGGGGCCATTTGAATGCTAGAATGGTAATTATTGTTGTAGGCGAACTCAATCAGAAGAAAGTGATCATCCCAACTACACTTGAAGTCGATCACACGAGGTCTCAACATGTCCTCTAAGGTCTGAATGGTACGCTCTGCCTGACCATCCGTCTGTGGATGAAATGCTGTGCTAAGGTTAACCTGAGTACCAAGACCCTTTTGAGATGACTTCCAGAAATGAGAGGTAAACTGAGGACCTCTATCTGAGATGATAGACAAAGGAACCCCATGCAACCTCACAATCTCATTAATGTAAAGCTTGGAGTAATCCTCCGCCGAATCTGTAGTCGTGACCGCCAAAAAGCGAGAAGACTTAGTAACCCTATTAACAATCACCCAAGTGGAGTCATGTTGTCTGCGAATACGAGGTAAACCTGTGATGAAGCCCATGTTGATCACTTCCCACTTTCAAGTAGGAATGTCAATCTCTTGAGTCATACCTCCTGGTTTCTAATGTTCTATCTTGACTTGTTGGCAATTTGGGCACTTAGCAACAAAATCTGCTATATCTCTTTTCATACCATTCCACCAATGGACTTCCCGCAGATCGCGGTACATCTTAGTGTCACCTGTATGAATAGAATATCTGGAGTTATGGGCCTCTACAAGAATTTGTTGTCTCAACTCACCCACATTAGGAAACATAATCGACCCTGATAGCGAAGCACACCATCTCCCCCTTGGGAGAATACCTCCACTGTCTGCTTCTGGACTGAACCCTTAAGCTCTAGCAATATTAGATCACTGTCTTGTTTTTCCTTAACTTCTACTACTAAAGAAGATTATGTTCCATTCTGAACTGTTACACCACCATCTAATATGCTCATAAGACGAACTCCTAGGCGAGCAAGTCTGTGAACATCCTTTGCTAGCTCTTTTCTTTCTTCCTCAACATGTGCTACACTACCCATGGATAATTTGCTAAGAGCATCTACTACTACATTCGCCTTACCCGGATGGTAATGCATACTCATACCATAATCTTTGAGGAACTCAAGCCACCTTCTCTGGCGAAGATTAAACTCTTTCTGGGTGAATATATACTGAAGGCTCTTATGGTCTGTGAACACAACTACATGAATACTATACAAGTAGTGTCTCCAAATCTTGAGTGCAAACACCACTGCTGCAAGCTCGAGGCCATGATTTGGATAATTCTTCTCATGTACCTTAAGTTATCTGAAAGCATAAGCGATAACCTTACCTTGTTGCATCAACACACAACCTACGCCGACCCTGGATGTATCACAATAGATCACATAACCATCTGAACCCTCTGGTAGAGTCAGCAAAGGAGATGTAGTCAACCTAGTTTTCAGTTCTGCAAAGCTTTTCTCACAAGGATCTGACCATTGGAACTTAACCTTTTTCTGAGTTAAGATAGTCAATGGAGAGGCTATGGATGAAAATCCTTCCACAAACCGTCTGTAATAGCCTGCTAGACCCAAGAAACTTCTGATATTGGTAGCAGAGGTAGGTCTGGGACATTGTTTCACTGATTCTATCTTCTGGGAATCTACTCGAATTCCTTCACTAGACATAATATGCCCAAGGAAGGCAATTGATTGTAACCAAAACTAACACTTGTTAAATTTTGCAAATAACTGGCGATCTTTGAGATTTTGTAGAAACTCTCAAATGACTCGCATGTTCTTCCTCATTCCTAGAATAAATGAGGATTTCATCAATAAAGACGATAACGAACAAGTTCAAGTACTACTTGAACACTCTGTTCATCAAATCCATGAAAGCTGCAGGAGGATTGGTTAGTCTAAATGACATGATTACAAATTCATAATGACCATACCGAGTTCAGAAGGCTTTCTTTGGAATGTCACTATCTCTGACTCTAAGCTGATGATAACCTGATCTGAGGTCTATCTTTAAGAAATAACTAGCACTTCAAAGTTGGTCGAACAAGTCATCAATCCTAGGGATGGGATACTTATTCTTGATTGTGACCTTGTTCAACTACCTATAGTTAATGCACATTCTAAGAGAACCATCTTTCTTCTTTACGAACAACACTGGTGCACCCCATGGCAAAATACTAGGTCTGATAAAGCCCTTATATAAAAGGTCTTTCAACTACTCTTTCCATTCCTTAAGCTCAGCTGGTGCCATTCTTTAAGGAGGAATAGAGATAGGCTAGGTATCTAGAAGGAGATCTATTCCAAAGTTGATTTCCCTTTCGGGAGGAACGCCGGGAAGATCTTCTGGAAACACTTCTGAAAACTCACTGACTATAGGAACTGACTCAGGAGTTCGGGGTTCGAAACTGGAATCCGTAACCAGAACTAGATGATAGAGATAACCCTTAGAGATCATCTTTCTGGGCTTAAGGTAAGAAATGAATCGATAAGTGCTAAGCTACTACCCTTCCATTCTAAGATTGGTTCATCTGGAAACTGAAAAACGAACAATCCTAGTTCTACAACCAACTGAGGCATAACATGAATGTAACCAATCCATGACTGGAATGACATCGAAGTCTACCATTTCTAACTCTACAGGATCTGCTGAGGTGACTTTCTGAGAGACTGTGACAGGGAAATTTCTGTATACCCATCTTGCTATAACTGGGTCACCGACTGGAGTAGGGACTGAGAAGGGTTCTGAAAGAGTTTCCGAGCTAACACTGAATTGGACTGCTATGTAGGGAGTTACAAAAGTCAAAGTAGCCCCTGGATCTGACAATGCATAAACATCAAGATCAAAGACTCGTAACGTACCAGTGATTACATCAGAAGAATCTTCCTGATCTTGACGAGCCTAAAGAGCATAAAGCCTGTTTTGGCGTTGTCCGCCACCAATACCAGAAGAGATACCCTGCTGAGTCGGGCGACCTGTTGGTGTTGCTGAAGTTGTAGACTGAGCTCTATCATTATTTCCTCCTTGACCCTGTCTAGAAGGACAATCCTTCAATCTATGACCAGACTGACCACACCCAAAGCATCCTTCCTTACCTGCAAGGCACTCGCCCGGATGGTTCTTACTACATTTCGGGCAAGTTGGGTAGGTTTTGGTGCCTGAAACACTACCTTGAGACTTAGAGCCTGACGCCCTACCTTTCTGATCATTACAGAACCTGGGGGATGGAACACTAGCTTATGAAGGGGCTGGAGTCGAAAACTTCTGCTGAAAATGCAAGTGATTTCCACCACCCAATTTCTGTTGGGAATACTCATAGTTACCTGTTCTTTCTTTCTTAGTCTCCTTAGCCTGTTCCCTAAGCTTATCACCCTCAACCTACTGAGCATGAGTCATATGCCTAGAGATGTTAATGTCTCCCAACAACATATCATTCCTGCACTCTGTTTTCACTAAGTCTGACACTCCATACAAAAACTTATTCATCTGAGCCCTGGAATCAGCGACCATGTAAGGAGCATATCTGGAGAGTTGGTTAAACTTGAGCCCATACTATTGAACAGTCATGTTACCCTGCCTCAAGTTCATAAATTCAAGGGCCCTTGCTTCTCTCAACTCTATGGGGAAAAACCTATCCAAAAAGGTTTCACTGAAACAATCCCAAGTAATAGGAGCGGCATCTGTACCCCTGTTCTCCTTCCACTGAGTATACCAAATATGAGCCACATCCTTAAGTTGGTAAGATGCCAACTCAACCCGATCATTCCCAGTGACCTGCATCACCTCAAAAATCTTCTTGATCTCATCCAAGAAATTCTGGGGATCTTCACCAGTCTGCAATCCTAAGAACTCAGGCGGATTCATCTTAACAAAGTCACGGACCCTTGATGCTGCTGATCCACCATTTGCATTCACAGGAGCTTGAACCCGCTGATTGTTCTGGTTAGCGACACTTTGAGCCAACATCTGAATGGAATTCCTGAATTCAGAATTCGACACTTCTTGATCTGGAACTGGAGGAGTTGCGTTTGCATTCCTGGCATTCACATTCCTGGCATAAGCTCTACGAGGAGGCATAATCACTGAAACGTAGAACATCGAGTTAGAATGGAATTAGATCATACCTTACGTACGATAAGAGTAACAAGAATGTGAAGTTTTCCTAAACACTTTGTAGCCTCCCTCTCATTAGATGTGGTGCACTTCACACCCATGAAAAGGACTCTACTTAGTGCGGCTTTTTAGACATCCTAGGACACTTAAACCTAATGCTCTGATACCAAGTTTGTCACGCCCCGAGCTACCCTCGATACGCGGACATGGGACCTAGGACCATAAGTGATCACAAGCTAACCCTGCTAGCATGATTATGAGCATACTAAAGATAATAAACAGATACGGAAGGTAAATCATAAAATAAAATGAAAAAGATGGGGAATACCCATATACTATAACTGAGATATATCAAATCTGAGAGTTTACTGCAAAAGAGATATCAAACTCAAAATAGTAAGTTGAATCTAACTATGTCTGAAATAAGCCTCTAAACTGACTAGAAATATTGGGACATGCCCCAACTAGATCTAGCAAAACTGAAACTAAAGACTAAAAGCAGTAAGGATAAACATGTCACTAGTCCTCGAAGAATGAAGACTCACCACTGATGTTGTTGAACTGGAGATCGGGAATCGATCTAAGCGTGAACTAGATGTTGAAAACCTGAACCTGCATCACGAGAAGATGTAGCGCACGTGTGCGTCAGTACTTGAGAGGTACTGAGCATGATGAATAGAGTAAAGCTGAAATAACATATAACTGAACAAAGCAATAAAACAATGAAATCATCTGAACATGATATAGATACTGAAATACTGAATACTGAGATAACTGATGCAATGACCAAATTTATAACATGCTGAGATTGAATATTGACTGTACTGAAATATGGTCAATGCAAAAGAGTCTGACTGAACTGTGGGAGCTACTAATAACCGACATAAAACCAAATGAGCTAAATGTGGAGTCAGATGTATACGCCCCATCGAGAGGATCCAATATACCCTGCCAGAGGTATAGAGGCATGCTGGCGTGATCACTAAACTGTTGTTGCCCACAGAGGGGACTTACACCTACGTGGCTCGTAGTTCTGGGACTATATGGGTACGCTGAACCCTAGTCCAACTCGCTATTATGCTACTCCCAATGAATTAAGTAATTAATACATTATGACTGAATTTCTGTAAGTTACTGGATAGCTCGAACTGAACATACAAACCGAGAATGCAACAATTAATCTGATAATGATGCTTTCATAAACTGAAACATGTATAACTGAATACTGAAATATCTTACCTAGCATGTGTAATTCAAGAACTAAAGAAATACATAGCTAGGGTTCTGAAATTCATGCGATAAATTGAGAAATAACATGATAATCTGATTTGGAACATTTAAATAACTAATTCATGATGATCTGTTCAAATTCTAGAAACCCTAGGTCTGTTCATAATCATGGAATCAAGATTCTGACTGAATGCTAGGGACTTAATGGGCGAAAGGAACTCACTAGTGACATCCCACATACCTGGTGACGAATTCCACGGAGAAATCTTTCGATTTCGGGGTTGGAACTGAAGGAAACTTGCTGCGTTCTTGAACTAGGGTTATTGACATTTTTCTCCTCTCTTGCTTCTAATTTTCTAAGTTTTGATTAATGATTTTGACTAAGGTAAGTTCTAGTTATGTGTCTAGGCTTAAACTGACTAAAACCTCATGATTTAGGGTTTAAACGACGTATCTTAGGGGTTAAACGAAATAGGGAAAGACCAAAAGACCCCTGACTTAACTGCTGTCGGAGTGATCGATGGATTGGACAGACGGGCCTTCATTCAATCAACGGTCCATAGATTGTGTCCGTTGATCGAGTCTGCCCAAAAGGGCTTCACTAAAATAAGCATAACTATTTACTTGGAGGTCGTAATTTAGCAAACTTGGTGGCGTTGGAAAGATAATTCAATTATATTTCTAACCATAGGTCATAAGACACATAATTCATTTTGTGGTAAGAGTTATGACCATCTGAAATTGACCCATCAATAATTTTCAGCTAACTGGCTGCTAATCCTCATCTACGGTTAGACCTATAGACCGTGGATCGAATGACGGTCTGTGCTGGACTACCGTAGTTTGTGTCAGAGGTTGGGTAAGGGAAGTCTCGATCCACGGACACAGACCACGGACCATGGTGTGATCTGCGGACCGTGAGTCTGTCCGTGAGTCGGGACTTAGCCAAATTTTCTGACTGAGTTATGGGGAAGTTTTCTGTCACGAACCATGGACCTGCAGGACGAACCGTTAGTCCATCTACGGTCCGTGGATGGTGTCCGTGAGTGCCACCTGTAACACCAGAAATCTAAAATCTCTATTTTCGGATACGAGGTGTTACAGTTAGATACTTGATCATTTCTATCTGTGGGTTAGATAAGAGTGATTATTCCAAGATGGGTGCTCGATGGATATGCATCAGATTAGTATGACTCAGACTTGTGGAAATGTGGTAATGAGAATGAGATTTTTTCTAGAGTCGGTGATGGTTCATGTGTTGTGAGAGCTTGGTGACTGATTTAGGTTCATCCTTGATTTTTCTGTGCTTATTGATTTTGAAATTTCTCTCGTGGTTACATGATTAGGGGTTTGTCATGGTAAATATGTTGTGGTTTTGAGATCTTAGATTCAGATTCAGTCTTTGAGTTAGTCGATGGTTTGAAATAACCCTTTGAGGGTTAAGTTGTCAAGATTGATTTGGGAATCCTTTTTATGGATTTTTGGGATAAGGTTTAAGAATGGGTTTGTTTGGAGTAGTAATTATTGAGTTCGGAAATTTCACCTCGGGGTTGATAGTGTCGAGTATTTTTGCCTTCTTCTACTTTTTGTTTGAGGACGAAATTGATTTTTAGTGGTGAATAATGTAATGACCCTAAAGGTCATTTTTGGAAATTTTCATAAAATGACCGTTTTACCCCTCTCGATAGTTGCCCCGAGTCCTAATTGTTGTATTTTCAAAGTTGGTTTGAAGGAAAATTGATGAAAAGTTGAGTTTTTGGAAAGATGAGTTTTTAAGAGTTAAAGTTTGGTTAAAAGTGTAATTTCGAGTCATTTGGAGTTTCGAGACTCGAATCGGATTTTCGTCGATTCCAGCAGTTTTAGAATGTCGAAACGGATGTGTGAGAATTTACAGAGTCGAATTTGGAGTTAAAACGAAGATTTGAGGTCCAAAGTTGCAAAAATTGTGAAATTTTGATCAAGAGTTGACTTTGGTCAACAAACGAGGTTCCGGTGCTCGAAATGGAATTCCGAGGGCACCGTTGGGTTCAAGGGGTGATTCTAAGTCTAGAATGAGTCTTGGTTGAATTTTGAGAATCCCCGAGTGCGTTTCGAGTTTTTGAGCCTAAAGTTAGTTTCTTGACGCCTTATCGGATACCGGGTCAAGGAGACCTCGAATTCAAATTCCGACAATTTCATTGAGTCCGAAATTTCATTTTCAAGCTAGTAGCATATCTGGTTTGTGTTCGGGAAGTGCCAAATGAGTTTTGGGTGAACTTTTAAACTTTTTGGATGCTTTGACACTATTTCAGCAAATTGTGGCAACTAAAGGGTTCATTATTAGTTTTAAAGGTCGAAAAATTATTCCGAAAGTTCTGAAATTTTGAGCATGAATTATAGGACTTATCTGGAAATTTTGGGTGCATTTTTGCTAACGCGAGATTAGACTTTTATTGCAAATAAGAAATAATTGTTTACCGAATAGAAATGATATTTGACTAGGCAACGAGCATGAAATTGAGCTCCGATTAAACGAGCAGGTCCGTATCATTATTTAAGACATTTACAAAATAAGAATCGGGTCATTTCACTATCGTATGAGGAAATTACGGCCTTTTTAGTGAAAGATCAACTGCTGTTTTTCTGGTGCATAACAGCCATGTACTGTTATAAAAATTTCAGACTGTGTTCATTTGGTATTTTGAGCATATCGGGAGTTCTAGAGATCGGAATGGAGTGATTCTTACGGGTTTATTCTTGAATTAATATGAGGGTTAGTATTCAATCTTCAATTCGACATTTTCTCATAATTTCTTTATCTGGTTTTTTTTTCCTATCCGTAAATCTCTTGGAAAAAATTGGGGTTTTATCGATTTGGACTCCCTTTTTGATGAAAAAGGTATATTTACGATCCTTATGTTATGGGTAAACTGATTTTAACATAAAATTATTGATTCATCGATTATTTTCATCATATTAACCGCGTACAATTTGGACTTTCCCGGTAAAGTTAAAGTTTGATAAATTGAGAATTTCAAGGTCGATCTTAACTCCGTTTTTGATGAAATTTCATATTTGAACTTATCTAAGCATGGGTAAGATGTTTTTCAAGAGATATTTCATTTTTGAGTCGGGGTTTCGGATCCCAATATTTTAGGCTTCTTCAAAAACGTGAATTTTCCTTCAAATTGGATTTGTGAATTGATTTCAACTCCGTTTTCAAATTGGCTTTCTCCATTAGCTTCCAAATACTTTAAGGATCATTTTACATAAAAAATTTCCAGATTTACGTATCGTTTTCCGGTATGAGACTTTTGGACCGTTTTGCCCTTTTTCTCTAAATTTCTTGATTTTGGTGTCATTAAACTCGAATTGTGATTGTGAATAATTGTTTGAATAGATTATCGTCATCCGGATTATACTAGGAAAGGAAACGCTCAAGTCAAGTAACTTTTGGAGTTAGTTTTAAGGCAAGTGGCTTCCAAACTTTGTAAAACTCTTAGACTACGCATGACTACTTTCCTAATTGTGTGGGGGAGTAATGGGGATTGAGGATGGGTTTTATTTGTTGATTGAAATTGTTGTAAATGAAAGATGGGGAATAAAACGAGTTAAATGTGTTATATGTGACTTGAATTTGTTGAATAAGTTATGTGATAACTGATATTGAGGGGATAGAAGAGCATGAGTAGGCTATGATTGATACAGACATTGATGTTGAGACAGATGATGTGTAATACTATGATGTGGTCGTGATATGGTTGTGATTGAAACAGTTGATGTGTAATACTATGATGTGGTCGTGATATGGTTGTGATTGAAACAGGTGATGTGTAATACTATGATATGGTCGTGATATGGTTGTGATTGAGACAGGTGATATGTAATACTATGATGTGGTCGTGATATGGTTGTGATTGAGACAGGTGATGTGTAATACTATGATGTGATCGTGATATGGTTGTGATTGAGACAGATGATATGTAATACTATGATGTGATCGTGATATGATTATGATTGATGACATGTGCATATTCATTATTCATCCCATGTGTGAACTATCTGTTGCATAAGTTCTGAGACACTGATATGAGGATGGATGGATATGAGACACAGTTGAGACTAGGTCCGGCTAGAGATATATGAGATGGACTAGCTCCGGCTAGAGATTTGGATGCCGATGGGATCTGGTTCCGGCGGTGATACATGGTCCATGTGTGGCCCCCATGAGTTCTGATTTGAGTATTTAGCGCGGACTGATTACGTCAACAGATGTGTATCGTAGCACAGACATGCATCACGACTACATGACATCATTATTGCATTTGCCTTATCTTTGTCTGTGATGTGTGGATTGTATCAGTTTACCCTTCTTATGTGGAATTTGATCTACTTGCTCTTATTTGTTGATCTGAGGTTGATGAGCATATACTGTTGGTTCTGGCTGTTGAATATGATCTGTTTAGTATAGGTTGGTTGGTTTGCTGCTAGATTGAAGTTTCGGTGGTTCGATTGGGATTGAAAGGAGTTGTTTGTAGCTGTCAGTTTTGCTTAGTTTAGAGTTACTTGCGAGTACCTGTGGTTTTCGGTACTCACCCTTGCTTCTACACAATTGTGTAGGTTGACAGCTCTCTCTCAGATTCAGCTTAGTAGTTTCTTTAGCAGATTGAGCTTCGGGACACACTCGAGAGGTAGCGGTTTATTCCAGACGTGCCCTTGAGTTATCTTTACTTTCAGTTTTGTCCTATTCGAGAACTATACTCTGAGACCTGTATATTTTTATTCGAATTCTGTATTTAGAGGTTTGTACATGTGACAACCAAATTCTGGGTAGTGTTGAGTCTTAATTAAAGTCTTCTGCTTATTTATTATCTTTTATTCTCGTATTTCTACTTCTCTATCGTTTGGTTGGGTTAGGCTGACGTGTCTGGTGGAAAATGGACACGTGCCATCACATCCAGATTTGGGGTGTCACAGTTATACCTCAAAAATGGGCACAATTCGAGCTACCATCGAGCAAAATAGTACCCCCATTAATTTAGGAGAATTAATTTGTGGAGAAAAACAAGTAAAATGGATGATTTATCACTCCCGGGTTGTGCCCATGTAATTGCCTGATCAATTCCACAAAGAAACACTCAAATCCTTAAAAACAATCTCTCTAAATCGCCTATACACCAAATTAGAAATGATACATGCAAATTGAAAAATGGGTCTTTTAAAACACCAACTGCTAGTTAACTGGCCTTCGCAAACATTGAGACCAGATGCGATCATGTAGGTCAGCCGAGCTGACCCTCTGCAAACCGGCAGGAGGATTGCGAACACAGAGGCTAGGCAGTCAACCCTTTGTGAATACAGCCAAGGTACAATGACCGTGAAGGGGGTTACCCTTTGCAAATGCGGCAAGACCCACATGAATGCAGAGGCCCAGACACTTGGTCTCTATGAACGCGGTACCAGCAACACTACATTAGTAGTTCCACAAGGAAGCCAAAGTCCTCTGTCAAGGGCTTGGAATTCGGGCTGAATCCGTCAAAGCAAACAACTATGCTACCTAGTGGAAACAACATTCCAAACTCAAAACAATCGATGAAACAACCATCAAATTCATTTGGTCAAAACTTTTACCAAAGAAAACCTTTATAAAGAAATACCAAACAAAACTCTAAGCGCCAAGGGGTCATCATGATCACATCGAAAAGTGAACCAAAGGTAGTTCTAGGCCAAATTCGACATTCGAGAGCTATCCGCGCTGACATAATTCCATTCAAGTGTGTTTACCAAGAAAGTTGACCAAGGACAAACTTTGGGCAAAACCAAAAACCTAAAATGCCTAATTAAACAAATTTCAAATGAAAGCCTCTACATCCAAACTAATCATCAAACTAGAGAAAAATTACCCTTCCAGAGCTGATAGAATTAACTTAATTTCAACTCAACATTAAAATATCCAGATGTTGACTACAATCAACTCTTTCAAACATTAAGCCTCCAAAATGACAAAAACTATTCAAAACTCACCTGACCACCTCAGAAAAATGTCACCCAACTCAGCACCATACAAAAGCTACGAGAAGGGGCAACACAATAAAATCACACAACAAAGAACTCGAGGATCATTACAGTTTACGAATTTTGAAATAAACCTTTATAAAAGGTAGTTAACAAAGGCGAACCAAAGAAGTAATTGACGAAGTTTATAAGATAACTTAAATTTAAAATGGTAAATGAATTGATACAATTCAACATTCAGATAAATGATTAAAGTGCAATCTTGAAGATAGGTTGAAGAAATTGCAACACCCTTTTGTTTTTTGTCTTTATTGTTTACTCTCCCTTTTTTTTCTTCTCAAAACTAACATTCTTTTTATTTTTTTTGATTCTTGAGTGTTCTTTTGCCGAATGGTTCATATTTAGATCTTCTATAGTTGAATGATTTCAATCACATTCAGAGAGCCTAGTAGTACACTTTGGAATGCAAGAACACATGACGAGATTTTAAAAATATTTTTAACAATTTCTTTTATTTTTCAAATATCAACTAACCAAAAGATAAGAAGATGCAAACTATTGTTGAACAATACTAGAACCATGTTGTTCTAAAATAAGATAGATATAATGTTTATTTGAATTGTCTTATAGAGGTTATCTATGTAACAAAATTTATTCTTCTCGATATTCCTTACGAATTTCTATTATTTTGTATCTTGTCAAAAAATTTGAGCCTTAATTGACAATATTGTCATTTAAAATATGATCAGTATTATCCAGAAGACTATGTTCACATGTAACTTGGTTGATATTGTGTGATATATGTGAAGATGGCCATTCGAAAAATAGAAATCATATTTTAAATTAAATTATAGTCATTATGGTTCAAATCTTTTGACAAGATACGAAAATGATGGAAATTATCATATCATGCAAGGAATAGTGAGAAACATAAAATATCATTCCATTGATGCCTCTATAAGGTAAATCATATAAACTATGTCTATCCTACTTTATAATATCATATATTTTCAACAAAACTCTAGTATCGTCGGATAATAGTTTTCTTCTTTTTTACTTTTGGTTAGTATGTATTTTACAAATAAAATAAATTGTTAATCTTATTTTGATTATCTCGTCATGTTTCCTTCCACTCTACTGTGTATTAACAAGTTCTCACTAGTTGAAGTTGAATTTAATTGGAATCTATCAACTAAAGAAGATTCAAATATGAATATTTCGGTCAAAAAAGATTCAAGTATCACAATAAACAAAAGGAATGTTGGTCGTAATAGAAAAGGAAGATAAAATAATAACGAAACAAATAAAAGGATGTTGCGACTTCTTCCACTTAGCTTCAAGATTGTATTTTAATCATTTCTCTGAATGTTGAATTGTATCAATTCACTAACAATTTTAAATTTTAGCATCCTTATAAAATTTTGTCAATTACTTCTTTGGTTCGTATCTATTAACTATCATTTATAAATGTTTGGTTCAAATTCGTGAGCAAGAACAGTATGATTTATCCAAGTGTGTTTCTCATCCTTTTCAATGTGAAAAATATCTAGCTTAACCAGTATATTTATTAGCCTCTATCAATTCATGTGTTATTTAAGTTAGGGTCATACCATTGTTATTCCCTATTGATAATCCAGATCATGGTAAGTCTAAAAGCTTAGAAATCTTCAGCATTTCCTGTTGACATTTGCGTCATTTTGTGGCTATTAAATTGTTCCTACATTTCATAAACATATTTTTTGTCATAACCCAGGTGCTTCTCGATTATCCAATAGTCTAATTTTTTAAAAACTGAATGTGTAAAAATCACCTTATGGGTACAACTGTATTACACGTCAACTATGGTAGGATCTTTTCCCGTTCTTTCTAAATTTGAAGAGAACCACAATATATAACAAATATTAATTATTTGCAAGAACAATATACAATAAATATAATTAAAGAACTAATACTTTTTTCAGTTTGCTCGATATTATCCAGATCTTCTTCAATACAAATAAGTTACTTTAATTATTCACTTCGTAGCCAATATTGAAGACAAACTGAAACATGAACCAATTTAGGAACCATGAAATCCTAAGTAAATCAAGAAGACGTCCTCTTGTACAAAACAAAGATTCGGATGCGACACTTAAAAATGGAATAACTAATATATCACAAGTTATTTAAGCTTGAATTAGTAATCTAACTTTGTGCATTTTCCACCAAAGTGGATGTTAAATTCTTTAGTTCCATTCTCAGTTCATTCATTAAACAATTTATGTAATTCTACTCTAGCAACCACACATGCACTGATAACTCTATATTGCTTTAGATCTTTCATGAGTGAATCTAAAAGTCTTTTACCTTGGGTACTTACTTGACTACCAGTAATTGATTATGATTTTCAAAGGATCGACCCATTCTCAATGTCCAATGGAAGCATCTTTGTCAATAACTCAATAAATTGTTGATGAACTTCAGGAAGACTCAAGAAACTGTTACCCAACTTTGAATTCTCAAGAAAATAAAATAAGCAAAGAAAAGCCAAGACAAACAAAGAAAATAAGCCAAGATTTACATTTTTTTGTTTTCTTTACCTCTTTGAGATCATCCATTATGCAAAAATTGAAGAGTGAGAAAATATTTGTTAAATAAAATGAAAAAAAAATATTGAGAAAGATTAGGATCATCCGTTATCTATATTTTCCGGAGAAAGATTGTTGTGCATCAGAAGTTTAATTTTTTTTAAAATCTAACCTTGTAAAAGTCACCTTCAAGGTACAATTGTACTGCACGTAAACCACATTAGGATCTTTTTCCGTGCTAGCTAAATCTGTAGAGAACAACAATACACAACAATTATAAATCATTTGTAACAACAATACACAATAACTATAGCAAAAGTACTTATACTCTTTTCAATTTGTTTGAGACTATCCAGATCTTCTTAAACACCAACTTAAATAGAGTGAACTACTAAATGTAAAAGACAAAGTTATTTGAAATATGAATTACCTAAAAACAATAACAATGTAATGATAACCAAAGTAAATTTATTATCTAATATTCAAAGTTAACATAGAAGTAAAGAATTAATGCAAAATAGTTCTTAACATTAATCAATAAAAGTAAATTTGTTATGTAATACTTAAAGTCAATTAGAGAAGCAAAGAATTAATGAAAAATAGTTCTTCACAACAATCACTAACAATGGAAAATTAATAATCAAACAAAGTAGGCTAACAGAGGTGGGAAAAAAATATGAACTACCACCAAAATTAACCAAAACTAACCATAATAATAGATCATTATTTAATGAACAAAAAGGTTGCCTGGAAAAGTTCACCATCACTGGAGAACAACCAAAATTATAACACCCATCTAAACTAAAATTATCAACACTAAAACAAATGTAATAATACTTAATCAAACTTAACTAAAAAAGAATATAACTTGTTGATTTTTAACTTTTCTATCCAGATCTAAACAGTAGATTAAAGCTTTACTAAAATAACAACAACCTCACAAAAATTAAACAACACTGCCAAAGATGTTGGCAAAAGAGATGAACGACTACTCGAATAAGATGTTAACACAGAGAAACTAATCTTTTCTATTGCTTTTGAAAACAACGATACAAGTCTTTAAATAGAACTTGGAAACAAACAAATCGAGAAAAAAAATAGCGCATTAGTTTAGCACTAACTCATTACCTGCTAACTGACTAACATCAACTAATTAGGACTCCTAGAGTTAGTTAACTGGAAACATAAAACACTCCAAAAAGTACTTCCACTAATAGCACTAAACTTTTGAATCAATCAACTAACAAAAGACATTCTCACAAATAAAAAGTAAAAGAAACACAGGGAAGATCAAAATAGACTTGAAACCAAAACATATGACGCCAGAGTAGCAAATCTCACTAGAAATGGAGGGTTGATGAAGACCTGGTTCATTGATGTTAGTTGGTGTTGACCAAAAAACCTGAAAATGGGGAAAAAACATAAAAGGGGAGGGTTGCTTGTTGGTTGCGTGAGCTTGAGCTTGCTGGTCATAGTTTTGAGCACCAATGAAGTGGAGTAGTGATGTTTTTCTGGGGAGATCTGGTAGTTCGTTTGTCATTCACTAAAGTGGCGAAGAGGACGAACTAGGGTTTTGTTGGTGAGATCTGGGGGTTCCTTTGTCGTCCACTGAAGTGACAAAGAGGACAGAGTGAGGGTTTTGGTTGTGAGATCTGGGGTGTTTTTTGTGTTCACTGGAGTGGTGAAGAGGACAGAGTGAGGGTTTTGGTTGTGAGATCTGGGGTGTTTTTTGTGTTCACTGGAGTGGTGAAGAGGATGGAGGGGGGTTTTGGTTGTGAGATCTGGTGGTTCGTTTGCCATTCACCGGAAAGGCAAAGGGGATGAAGTGGGATTTTTGTTTCAGACGGTGTGGTTGTAGGCGGAGCTACTGTTGGTTGTTTATTAGTGCTCCGGTTCATCGGAAGGTGGAGCTCCTCACTCATAGCAGCGTCAGAAGGGAGAAACGAGGGTAAGGCTTTCTGGTGGTTTGGTGGTGTCTTGTTTGTTATCTTTTCTAGCAGTAAGGAGAGTAGATGAGTGGTGCTTTGAGTTGTTTCACAGAACAACGGTGGAGTTGAGATCTAGACATGGAGAGGAAAGCTTTTTTCAGGACTCTCCCTTTTAGAAATTCCTCCCCCCCCCCCCCCCCCCCCCCCCCCCCCCCCCCCCCC
>NC_064287.1:36663132-36828364 GCF_019186545.1 Solanum stenotomum
CCCCCCCCCCCCCCCCCCCCCACCCCACCCCAAAACCTAAAAATATTCATCACTTCTTTACTTCATGATTAAATAAAGCATTATAAAAGCAATCAAAATTATTGACTATTAAAATTGTGCTAAAAAACAATATGATAATTAAATATTTATATGTGAAATTCATTAGTTGTATTTAGTGAATTAATAGATTGTGCTCAAATAAGTATAATTAATAGCACATAAAAATATAATTTAATGAAAAATGATGGTTTAGAAAAATTAAACAATATTTCATATTCTACTCACTGTGAAAAAAATATTAATAATTAAAATCAATCAAAATTCAAAATAATCTAATAAAAATCATTATATTTTAAAAAAAGGATAATTATCAATAATTGTATAAAGTTGGAGAAAATATATTTTGAACTATTTAAAAAAGAGAAAATGGTCAATACCCCCCAACCTATTGTCGAATTCTCAACTAGACACTTTAACTTTATGGGGGTCCAATTACCCCTCTAAACTGTTTAAAACTTAAATAATTATCTCTGTAATTGTTGATTTCGCAAAGTGGGTGTATTTCACTCTCTTTGAGAGAGTAAGCACCAAAAATAAATTATTAAAATTTTATTTTTAACTATTTTTTTATGAATATATCTATTTTTATTTATATATTTTCTTTATTTATTGTCTTTCTGCTTTCTCTCACCCCTTTTCCGTCACTGTCACTGCTCCAAACGAATCTTAATGCCGGAGATTCGACCAACAAAAAAGTGAAATAACCAGACCACCTACACCATTAGAGGAGCAACTTCACCGAATCAAAACCCCTTTTATTTGTCTCTCTTCCTCGTCACTGCTGACAAGTAGCAAAACGTCGGCTAACCATCAAACACCACACCTCTTTTTGCTAACGAAAATCCAGCGAAATCCCAATTAAACTTTTGTTTCTTTGGTGGTGGAATTGAAATTAGATTTACGATGATTTGATGTCTTTTCAATCTGAAGCTTTATTCTCAAGAGAAAATGGTGGAGAGTTCTTTTAGTGGGTAAAAAAGATAATGATGAAGGTGGAGGAGATGATAAAGAGAGAGGCGGAGGTGGGGGAAGACCCCCACTGTATCCATCAACATTTTCTCCAAATGAAGCTTATGTAAAAATTTAGGGTTAAAAAATGGTTGAAGAAAGGAAGGAGACGAAGAGAATTTATTTTTTTTTTTTTAAAAAGAACAATTGGTGAAATACAGGTGTAAGTGTGTGTGTTTCACCCACTTGATACTTTATGGCGTTTCAAGGGGGTATATATTCCATTTTTAAAAAGTTTAGGGGGGTAATAGGACCCCCGTGAAGTTAAAGTGTGTAGTTGAGATCTGACCATAGATTGGGAGCTATTTGACCATTTTCTCTTTAAAAAATAAAAATTTGAAGTATTAACTTTAAAAATGTCAATCCAAAATTGAGTGTCAACAACAATCAATTGATTCAAATAAACAACGATTGCACAAACTTTAAGAAAATTAATATTTGATGTCACATAAACTAATCCAAATACTTTTAAAGTAAGAAGAAAATCAATTTTAAGAAATTTGGTAATTCTTTTCACGTGCACCCGATCGCTACTCACTAGTTCACCTGTAATGATTTCAACTTTAACAAAAGAATTTTCAAAGTCATGTCTCCGGCCAATTTCGTGAGAAGCATACTTAGAAAATGTCTTCACAAATTCAACAGCTCTACTTAACATTAGGTAGAGAGTAAACATTTTTGCAATTGAGTTGTTCATCATCACAACTTTCTTGAAACCTTTTAAATCTTGCAGGAGACTTCCTAACATATTGCACGACATGTCTAACATGTTAAATACAAGAATAATTTTCTTTTAAATTTTCCTGAACGATAAGATTCACAATGTGCGCCATACACCTCACTTGAATGTGATTACTGTTTATCAAATCACTTTCCATCTTAGCCAATTGCTTAGAAAATTCGTTTACAACCGCATAGATTGAGCTGACATTATCAACTGTGACAGTGACGATTTGATTTATCCTTCACCTACATAAGCACCTAAAAATTTAAGTATTTTCTTATGTATATTCCATTCACTGTCAATCCAATGGTCAGTGATACACATGTAATTGATTTGTTGTACAGAAGTCCAAGTCGGTGAGGATATAGATTCTTTGTTTTGTTTCCATAAATTACTTCCTTAATTTTGTTTTTCTTCGTTAAAAAGACTAAAACAATCCCTAGTCCCATTACTACATGAAGGGATCCAAAAATGAGGTTGCACCACTTTCGTAAACTCTTAAACCTTCTTTCTCAACAAAGCTAAAAGGAAGTCCATCAACTATAATCATATGATATAAAACCTCTCTACACTCTTCTTGATTAAATTTTCAAGAGATAACAATTACTTCACCTTGACTATTCCCTGGAATAGCTTTAAAGGCTATATTTAACTATTTTTTATCAACACTATAAGGACATTTGGGACACGTCAATATATGATCCTGAAGAGTAGACATACCATTTCTTGTCTTAAAAGAATACTTATGAGAGCAAATTGTCTTAAGAAATAGCAACCCATCAAAATATAAGCTAAGAATTTCTCGATTTATGAAGTTTGAGATAAACATTTGAGTCAATACTTGCATACTAAAATAGATTCAACACTCAGAAAACACATGCCCTACACAATCGACCAAAAAGGGGAATAAACTAAATAATTAAACTGAGATAACATATGTAGCACACTACACTTACATATTATTCAAATGGAGAAACCAAAAAAAAAAAACTATGTTAAAAAGGAGAAAAAACCAAAAAGAAACACATTAAGAAGGAAGTTAAATAGATAAACGAAAAGAGAGATGGAGATTTTACTAAATACCTACCAACGAGAGAGAAGGTTAATCAAATAAACTTGAGATCTGAGAAGCTTTACAGTGAGCAGTGATCAGCAAGAAGAGTCGAAGAGACGAAGATACCTACATGCGGCTTTACAGTTTACACCTTAGCATTTTTTAAACTTAAGTGATTTTTTGAGTTTCCTGACTTGCTCACTAGTTTATAAGGCAAAATATATAATTACAGAAAAGTAAATAGGTTTTCCTGGTTTTATGGCTTTAATCTTTAGGAGTTAGGACTAACAAAGGAAAAATATATGCAATTACTCTTATATATCAGGGTAAAATATTGGATGAGGTTAATATACCTAAAAAAATGTAAATATGGTAACTCTTAACTACTTAACGATTTATCCAATAAGGAAATTGAAAAATCCGTCTCACACCTATAAGCCATTAATTATAAAATTTTAATACATTCCAAAATCATTTATTCTATAATCCAATACCAATAGGTCAATAAGTCAATTTTGTGGTTGGCTTATCAGTTACAGTTCGATTTTGAACACCCGTACTTCTCAGTATTCGTTGCTTGATATGATAATTTCCATCCTTTTCGACTCTTATCAAAAGTTTTGAGCCATAATTGACAATATTTCCATTTAAAATATTTCATAAGCCCTCCCGTCATGTTACCATGATTCTATCTACTAAGGAGGAGAGAGTTCAGTGCTTTATTTGTAGGTTGAGACTACAACTGCGAGTTATGACTTAGTCTATGATCTCAGCGATTTACTCCTTTCTAGATGTTGTTGATCATTCCTGCACTATTGAGAAACTCTATCATGAGGTGCAATATGGTAGAGACAAGAGGGATAGACATTAGGGCAGCTATAGCAGATCTTGTTCCAAGGAGAGGGACTCATTTGATAGGCCCAGGAAGCGGTTTTAGCTAGGCCATCCAAGTCGGCCTATTCAGGCCTCATTATAGAGTTTAGAGGGTGATCAATGTAGCTAGAGTGAGGATGGTAGAGTGAGGATGGCTCTAGTCTGAGTCGTGAGTCCCAAGCTAGTATTTCAAGTCGTGATGGCCATTATTTTTGGAGTAGATCATCTTCGCATTGTTTTAAAGGTGGATAGCTTGATCATTGGCCCAAAGATTTTCCCATGCATAGGCGGATTGCTTTAGCTCTACTAGCTTGATATACCGTGAGTTTATAGTATTTTAATACATTTCACTTGAGAGTTGTGTGTGTCTAGGGCCTTTTTGTATTGGTTTTTATGTGTTCTTATCATGTTTTGTAGGAAATATGTTTAGGCACGGAAGTAAAGAGACAGCTGAAAGAAATGCAGAACAAGGCATCTACGGAGGTGAGCTACGGACAGTAGGTCGATTGACCCTCCGTAGATGGTGACCGTAGATCAGCAAGGCATGTAAATCAACTCAGGGAAATCTGACCAAGTGTGGAACCACGGTGGCCATTGACGGTTCGTAGATTGATCTACGGACCGTACTGTTGATCCGTAGAATGATACTGCGAGGGTTCCAGTACCTGATGTTTGAAGATCCTAAGTATGGAGCTATACAGAAGGATTGACGGACCGTAGATCGATCTACGGTCCGTACTGGAGTTCTGCTGTTTGCTTCAGAGAAGCTAGTTTTTGGGAAGCTGAAATATTTTCTAAGTCTTGGCTGACGGAAGGGACTCACGGACCATAGATCCCTTGACGGTCCGTAAGTCAGTCTCGTGGAATAAAGACACGTGCCTAAACAAACTTTCCTTATTTTGTTTCCCTTTTAATTTAGGACTTGTTTTCTATAAATATGGCATGTAAACCTAATTTTTAGGGCTTAGATTTTATTACATTTATTCTAGTTCTTGACTTGGGAGATTAACTTGCAACTTTAGCTATTCTTAATTTCCTAAGTTCAGTTTGAAGATTTTGGTATTGCAATTCAAGTTGGATTTCTGGGTTTATTATTCTTTTTACGTAAGTTCATAATTCTTTCATCTAAAACAATGAATTGCATTCATATGATTATGGGTAACTAAACTCTACAGCTATGGTTGTGGGAACTAGGAGCGATTAACAAAGTATGAATAGTAATTAAGCAATTCTTGAATAGTGTTGTTGCATGCATTGATAATTTTTTTGTTTAGAAGTCTTTTTAACGAGTGCACGCGTTAGAACTCGCCTTACTGCTTTCAATTTTGCTAGATCTAGTTGGGGCATGTCCCAACATTTATATTCAGTTAAGAGGCTTACTTTCAGACATAGTTAGTTTCAGCCTAGTATGAGCTAATATCTTTTGTATTAAACTCTCTCAATTATAGTATATGGGTATTCCCCATCTTTTCTTTATTTATGATTTTAGTTTCCGCATTAGTTATTTTTATTCATGTTAATTATAGTATGCTCAGATTATGCCAGCAGGGTTAGCTTGGGATCACTTGTGGTCCTAGGTCCTGTGTCTGCATCTAGGGGGTAGCTCGGGGCGTGACAAACTTGGTATCAGAGCACTAGGTTTAAGAGTCCTAGGATGTCTGAAAAGCCGCACTAAGTAGAGTCTTTTTCATGGGTGTGAAGTGCACCACATCTAATGAGCAGGAGACTACAAAGTGTTTTAGGAAAATCTTGACTTTCTTGTTACTCTTATTGTGCGTAAGGTATGATCTAATTCCATTCTAACTCGATGTTCTACGTTTCAGTGATCATGCCTCCTCATAGAGTTAACCTAGGAGAGCTAATGCCAGGAACGCGAATGCAGCTCCTCCAGTCCCAGATCAGGATGTTTCAAAAGCAGAGTTCAGGAATGCCATTCAGATATTGGCTCAGAGCATGGCCAATCAGAACAACTAGCGGGTTCAAGCTCCTGTGAATGCTAATGTTGGGTCAGCAACAGCAATGGTGAGAGACTTTGTTAAAATGAACCCTCCAGAATTCTTAGAGTCGCAAGTTGGAGAAGATCCCCAAAACTTCATTGACGAGGTCAAAAAGATCTTTGAAGTGATGCAGGTAAATGGAAATGATCGGGTTGAGCTAGCTTCTTACCAACTTAAGGATGTGGGTCGTATCTGGTATACTGAGTGGAAGGATAGTAGCGATACGAAAACAACTCCTATTACTTGGGATTGCTTTAGTGAGACTTTCTGGACAGGTTCTTCCCTATTGAGTTGAGAGAGGCAACGGCCCAAGAGTCTATGATTTGAGGCATGGTAACATGACTGTTCAGGAGTATGGGCTCAAGTTCAACCAACTCTCCAGGTATGCTCCCCACATGGTTGCTGATTCTAGGGCACAGATGAACAAGTCCTTGTATGGAGTGTCAGACTTGGTTAAGACAGAGTGCAGAAATGCTATGTTGTTGGGAGATATGAACTTCTCTAGGCTTATACCTCATGCTCAGCAGGTTGAAGGTGATAACCTTACGGAATAGGCCAAGGAGAACAAAAAGGCTAGAAGAGGCAACTATGCCTACTCTTAACAGAAATTGGGTGGTGGTAATCGCTCGCAGAAGAAATTTTCAGCGCCTTCATCAGCTAGTGTTCCATTTCCCATGTTCCATAATGATCAAAAGGGTAGGGCATCAGGCTCTAAGTCTCAGGATGGTGTTTCAGGTACCAAATCATACCCTACTTGACCTAAGTGTGGTGAGAACCATCCGGGTGAGTGTCTTGCTGGGAAAGAAAGATGTTTTGGGTGTGGTCAGTCGGGTCAAAGGTTGAAGGATTGTCCTTCTAGACAGGGTCAGAGAGGAAATGGTAGAGCTCAGTCTACTTCTACAGCAGCACCAGCACATCGCCCAACTCAACAGGGTAAATCTTCTGGTACAGGTGGCGGACAGCGCCAAAATAGGCTCTATGCTCTTCAGGCTCGACAGGATCAGGAAGGTTCTCCTAATGTGGTCACTAGTACATTACGAGTTTTTGATCTTGATGTTTATGCATTGTTAGATCCAGGGGCTACTTTGTCTTTTGTAACTCCTTTCATAGCAGTTCAGTTCAGTGTTAGTCCAGAAACTCTCTCAGAACCTTTCTTAGTCTCTACTACAGTTGGTGAACCAGTTATAGCTAGACGGGTATATAGAAATTGCCCTGTCATAGTCACTCAAAAAATCACCTCAGCAGATTTTTGTAGAGTTAGAAATGGTAGACTTCGATGTCATTCTAGGCATGGATTGGTTACATTCCTGTTATGCCCTATTCGATGGTAGAACTAGGATTGTTCGCTTTCAGTTTCCAGACGGACCAATCCTAGAATGGAAGGGTAGTATCTTAACACCTAGGGGTCGATTCATTTCTTACCTTAAGGCCAAAAAGATGATCTCTAAGGGTTATCTCTATCATCTAGTTCAGGTGAAGGACTCTAGTTCTAAAACCGCAGCTTTTGAGTCAGTTCAAGTGGTTAATGAGTTTCCAGAAGATCTCCCCGGAGTTCCTCCCGATAGGGAAATCAACTTTGGAATTGTTCTACTTCTAGATACCCAGCCAATTTCTATCCCTCCTTACAGAATGGCTCCAGCTGAGCTTAAGGAATTGAAAGAGCAATAGAAAGACCTTCTAGATAAGGGCTTCATCAAACCTAGTATTTCGCCATGGGGTGCACCAGTGTTGTTTGTAAAGAAGAAATATGGTTCTCTCAAAATGTTCATTGACTATAGACAGTTGAACAAGGTCACAATCAAGAATAAGTATCCCATTCCCAGGATTGATGACTTGTTTGACCAACTTCAGGGTGCTAATCATTTCTCAAAGATAGACCTCAGATCGGGTTATCATCAGCTTAAAGTCAGAGATAGTGACATTCTGAAGACAACCTTCAGAACACGGTATGGTCATTATGAATTTGTAGTAATGTCATTTGGACTAACCAATGCTCCTGCAGCTTTCATGGATTTGATGAACAGAGTGTTCAAGCAGTTTTGGACTTGTTCGTCATCGTCTTTATTGATGATATACTCATTTACTCTAGGAGTGAGAAAGAACATTCAAGTCACTTGAGAGTGGTTCTGCAAACTCTTAAAGATCATCAGTTATTTGCTGTCACGCCCCGAGCTAGCCCCGAGACGCGGACACGGGACCTAGGACCACAAGTGATCCCAAGCTAACCCTGCTGGCATGATCATGAGCCTACTAAAGATAATAAATTGATGCGGAAGCTAATTCATAAATAATTTGAAAATATGGGGAATACCCATATACTATAACTGAATATATCAAATCTGAGAGTTCAGTACAAAAGAAATATCAAACTCAAAATACTAAGCTTAATCTAACTATGTCTGAAATATGCCTCTAAACTGACTAGAAATGTTGGGATATGCCCCAACTAGGTCTAGCAAAACTGAAACTAAAGACTTAAAGCAATAAAGATAAACATGTCACTAGTCCTCGAAGAATGAGGACTCACCACTGATGCTGCTGAACTGAAGATCGGGAATCGATCTAAGCGTGATCTGGATGCTAAGAACCTGAACCTACATCACGAGAAGATGTAGCGCACGTATGTGTCAGTACTTGAAAGGTACTGAGCATGCAGGATAGAGTAAAGCTGAAAGAACATATAACTGAACAAAGCAATAAAGTAATGAAATAATCTGAACATGATATAGATACTGAATACAGAGCTAACTAAATGCAATGGCCAATTTATAACATGCTGACTGAATACTGAATGAACTGTAAATATGGTCAATGCAATAGAGTCTGACTAAACTGTGGGAGCTAGTAATAACTGACAATAAAACCATATGAGCTAAATGTGGAGTCCGATGTATACGCCCTATCGAGAGAACCCAATATACCATGCCAGAGGTATAGAGGCATGCTGGCATGATCACTAAACTGTGTTGCCCACAGAGAGGACTTACACCTACGTGGCTCGTAGTTCTGGGACTATATGGGTATGCTGAACCCTAGTCCAACTCGGTATTATGCTACTCCCAATGAATTAAGTGGTTAACTGGTTATGACAAAATTTCTGTAAATACTAGATAGCTCGAAACTGAACATAAAAACTGAGAATACAACTATTAATCTGATAATGATGCATTCATAAACAGAGGCATGTAAAACTGAATATTGAAATATCTGACCTAGCATGTGTAATTCAAGAACTAAAGAAATACATAGCTAGGGTTCTGAAGTTCATACGATAAACTGAGCAATAACTTGATAATCTGATTTGGAACATTTAAATAACTAATTCATGATGATCTGCTGTAATTCTAGAAACCCTAGGTCTGTTCATAATCATGGAATCAAGAATCTGACTGAATTCTAGGGACCTAATGGGCGAAAGGAACCCACTAGTGAAATCCCACATACCTGTTGACGAATTCCACGGAGAAATCTTTCGATTTCAAGGCTGAAACTGAAAAAACCTCATTGCGTTCTTGAACTAGGGTTCTTGACCTTTTTCTCCTATCTTGATTCTAATTTTCTAAGTTTTGATTAATGATTTTGACTAAGGTAAGTTTTAGTTATGTTTCTAGGCTTAAACTGACTAAAACCTCATGATTTAGGGTTTAAACGATGTATCTTAGGGGTTAAACAAAATAGGAAAAGCCAAAAGACCCCTGAATTAACTGCTGTCGGAGTGACCGATGGAATGGACTGACGGGCCGTCATTCAATCAACGGTCCGTCGATTGGATCCGTAGGTCGAGTCTGCCCAACAAGGCTTCACTAAAACAAGCATAACTTTTTACTCGGAGGTCAGAATTTAGCAAACTCAGTGGTGTTGGAAAGATAATTCAATTATCTATTTAACCATAGGTCATGGGACACATAATTCATTTTGAGCTAAAAGTTATGACCATCTAAAGTTGACTTAACCATAATTTTTCAGCTAACTGGCTGCTGATCCTCATCTACGGTTAGACCTATGGACCGTGGATCGGTTGACGGTCCGTACTGGTCAACTGTCAATCAGGAGTGAAGCTGGGATTTTTGGGCATCGATCCACGAACACGAACTACGGTCCGTGACCTGACCTACAGACCGTACGTCCGGCCGTGGGTCAACACTTAGCCAAATTTTCTGACTGAGTTCTGGGGAAGTTTTCTGTCACGAAGCACGGACCTGCAGGACGGACCGTGAGTCCATCTACGGTCCGTGGATGGTGTGCGTGAGTGCCACCTGTAACACCAGAAATCTAAAATCTCTATTTTCGGATACGGGGTGTTACATTTGTGAAATTTAACAAGTGTGAGTTTTGGTTACAAGCAGTTGCTTTCCTTGGGCATATTATGTCTAGTGAAGGGATTCGAGTAGATTCCCAGAAGATAGAAGCGGTGAAATAATGGCCCAGACCTACCTCAGCTACAGATATCAAGAGTTTCTTGGGTTTAGCAGTTTATTACAGAAGGTTTATGGAAGGATTCTCATCCATAGCCTCACCATTGACTAAGTTGACTCAGAAGATGGTCAATTTTCAGTGGTCAGATGATTGCGAGAAAAGCTTTGCAAAATTAAAAACTAGGTTGACTACAACTCATGTCTTGACTCTACCAAAGGGTTCATATGGTTGTGTGATGTATTGTGATGTGTCCAGAGTCGGCCTAGGTTGTGTGTTGATGCAGCGAGATAAGGTTATAGCTTATGGTTCCAGGCAGCTTAAGGTGCATGAGAAGTATTACCCAACTCATGACCTTGAGCTAGCAGCAATGGTGTTTGCACTTAAGATTTGGAGACATTATTTATATGGTGTTCATGTAGAAGAAAGAGTTAAATCTTCGTCAGAGAAGATGGCTAGAGTTCCTCAAGGATTATGATATGAGTGTGCATTACCATCCTGGTAAAGCAAATTTAGTAGCAGATGCTCTTAGCAGACTATCTATGGGTAGTGTAGCACATGTTGAAGAAGAGAAGAACGAATTAGCAAAGGATGTTCACAGACTTGCTCACTTAGGAGTTCGTCTTATGAGCATATTAGATGGTGGTGTAGCAGTTCAGAATGGGGAAAAATCTTCTTTGGTAGTAGAAGTTAAGGAAAGCAAGAGAGTGATCCAATATTGCTAAAGCTAAAGGGTGCGGTCCAGAAGCAGACAATGCGGATATTCTCCCAAGGGGGAAATGGTGTGCTTCGCTATTAGGGATGATTATGTGTTCCTGATGTGGGTGAGTTAAGACAAAATATCCTTGCAGAAGCCCATAATTCCAGATATTTTATTTATCTAGGTGCCACTGAGATGTACCGCAATCTGCAGGAAGTCTACTGGTGGAAAGGTATGTAAAGAGATATAGCAGATTTTGTGGCTAAGTGCCCCAATTGCCAGCAAGTGAAGGTAGAACATCAAATACCGAGAGGTATGACTCAAGAGATTGATATTCCTACTTGGAAGTGGGAAGTGATCAACATAGATTTCATCACAGGGTTACCTCGTACTCACAGACATCATGACTTCATTTGAGTGATTGTTGATAGAGTTACTAAGTCTTCTCGCTTTTTGGCGGTTAAGAATACATTTTCAGCAGAGGATTGTGCCAAACTTTACATTAATGAGATTGTGAGGTTGCATGGAGTTCCTTTGTCTATATCTCAGATAGAGGTCCTAAGTCCTCTATGTTGTGGAGAAAGTGCAATTCATCAGAGATAGACTTAAGACAGCCCAGAGTCGCCAGAAGTCTTATGCAAATGTGAGAAGAAGGGAATTAGAGTTCCAAGTTGATGATTAGGTTTTTCTGAAAGTGTCACCTATGAAAGGGGTGATGAGATTTGGCAAGAAAGGGAAGCTCAGTCCTAGATATGTAGGCCCTTACAAGATTTTGAAAAGGATTGGGAAAGTGGCTTACGAGTTAGAGTTGCCATCAGATTTAGCAGCAGTGCATCCAGTTTTACACATCTCACTTTTGAAGAAGTGCGTTGGGGATCCAGCATCCGTGGTTACATTAGAGAGTGTGGCGGTGAAAGATAGCCTTTCTTATAAGGATGTACCAGTAGAGATTCTTTATCATCAGGTTAGAAGATTGAGAAACAAGGAAGTCGCTTCAGTCAAGGTTTTGTGGAGGAGTCAGTCTATAGAGGGAGCTACTTGGGAAGCAGAAGCAACCATGAAGTCCAAGTATCCTCACCTCTTTTCTTCCGATCCTACTCCAGGTTGAGGTGATAGTTCCTCTTCAGTTTTTCAGTCGTTCAGGCATCAGCTCAGTCTTAGAATCATGTTCCTTCAGTTGTACTTGCATTTTCAGCGTATTTGCATGTGCTTGGAACTCAGTTCAGTTAGAAATTCAGTCTCAGTGTTTAGTGGTAGGGATTGCAGCCCTCTCCCTCCATTTTCAGCTAGTTTAGTCTTCATTTGAGGATGAATGTTTCCAAGGGGGAGATAATGTAACCCCAGATTCGTGAAGGAAAAATTTGCAGAATTTTTAGATTTGGTAGGTGCCCAATCCGCATCAGGATTTGGAAAGCTTTTAAGTCAAGGGTGTTTTTGTCTTTTCCCACTCTTCTTTTAATTCCTAAATTAAAAGGGTTTTTCTTAGTCATTTAAAATCCTAGAAACCTAACTAGAACTTACCTAAGTCATTGAATTAACTAAAACAAAAGAAAAGAAGAGAGTAGAGAGGGGCGGCTGAAACCCTAGCTAAACCCTAGCCGCCGCCAAAAAATGCTAGAAAGTCGCCAAAAAAGTCAAGTCCATCCCTAGTTGATAGTTTTCGTGGAGATTATGTCACTAGGTATGTTGGATTTCATTAATGGGTCCCTTTCGCTCGTTAGATCCTTTCAATTCAGACGATTTTTGATTCTATGCTATGGACGAAATTAGGGTTCTTGAACGTTTCTTGATTTTGCGTTTTAAATGTTAGAATAATCCAAATATTGATCATTTTTCAATGATTATGAATGAACCTTGGTAGTTTCTAAAGTTACAACCGATTTTCATGCAGAGACTGTTTTAAAAACGTTCCAATTTAGAAATTACGTTTTTAACTATATGTTCTAACGTCCAAACAACATGTCACGTTTTAGCTATGTTTTAATGTTCCAGTTCAACATGTCCCGTCTTCTTCAGATTATCGTATGAATGTTAGAACCCTAGCTAGTATTTCTTTAATTCTTGAATTACATGTGTTAGCTCATACTTTATCAGAAATCAGTTATACATGCCTGAATATTATGCATCAATGTCAGTTTAAATTGTTGCATTCAGTTTGCATATCTAGTTTTGGGCTATCCAGAACAATTACAGAAAATCAGTCATAATCAGTTTACTACTAAATTCATTGGGACTAGCATAATACCGAGTTGGACTAGGGTTTAGCGTACCCAAATAGTCCCAGAACTACTACCCAAGTAGGTTGTAAGTCCATTCTATGGGCAACAGATTAGTGATCACGCCAGCGTGCTTTTATACCTCTGGCAAGGTATATTGGGTCCTCTCGATGGGGCGTATACATCGGACTCCATATTTAGCTCGTGTAGTTTTATTATCGGTGATTAGTATAGCTCCCATAAATCTGTCAGACTCCATTTGCATTGACCATGTTTAGTATTCAGTTTCAGTATGTCATAGTTGGTCATTGCATACAGATCAGTCATGTTTAGTATTTTTTGGCATTTAGTATTTTTCGGCATTCTATCATATCTATATATATATATATGTCATTGCTTTGTGCTTGGTCAGTTATATATGTATTTTAGCGATACTCCATCCTCATGCTCAGTACCTATCAGTACTAACGCATATTTTTGTGCTACATCTTTTTGTGATGTAGGCTCAGACTCTCAGCATCCAGATTGCACTTAGATCATTTTTCAATTTTCAGCTCAGCAGATTAGTAGTGGTGAGTCCTCATCCTCCGAGGACCGGAGACATGATATCCTTACTTCTTTCAGTTTTTAGTTTCAGTTTTGCTAGATCTAGTTGGGGCATGTCCCAACATTTCTAGTCAGTTTAGAGGCTTACTTTCATACATAGTTAGTTTTAGCCTAGTATGAGTTAATATCTTTTGTATTAAACTCTCTCAATTATAGCATATGGGTATTCCCTATCTTTTCTTTATTTATGATTTTAGTTTCCGCATCAGTTATTTTTATTCATGTTAGTATGCTCAGATTGTGTTAGCAGGGTTAGCTTGGGATCACTTGTGGTCCTAGGTCCTGTGTCCGCATCTCGGGGGTAGCTCTGAGCGTGACATAGATAGTTTTTTACTTTTGTTTTAGTGTTGGCTAAACATAGCATAGGGTCTGTTTCTAAAAAGTGTCTAGAAAATGTAAGAATTAAAATAAAAAATGTGCTAATGGTTGCTAGATGTGCAGGGGCGAAAAGTAGAATCTGCAGGAAAAAGGTCTGGTGCAGCGGTCTATGGACCCCATTAACGGCCCGTGGTTCAGTCCAAGGACCGTCAATAGTGTCCATAGATCCCAGGTAAGTGTTAATATTTTCCAAGTTAGAATGTCATCTACGGTCCCAATCTACGGACCGTAGATCGATCTATGGATCGTAGATAGGGTCTCGTGGATCCAAACCTTAATTCTGTCTGACCCAACCCGGACCCTCCTATTTAAAATTCCCCTAATTTGATACCTGTCCAATTTTTGTGTGATAGAATTTGTAGGCTAAGATAAGTTGAATGTGTTGACTGTAAGTATGACATGATAATGAATCAACTTGATGGCATGACTTAAGCTAAAACTTGAACTGGGTAACCTGATAATCTGATAATAAAGCTATGTGCCAAGAGTGTGTGAGAATACTTGATTGTTCAAACAGTTTTGATGCCAATCTAGAACTTGTCCGGTTAGTCCTGTTAAGACAATCTACTCTAGAGGCTAGGAACTGTTCATAGGTCCTTGTTCTAATAAGACCGCAAATTGCGTAAAAGACGAGTCCTACCAAATGAAAAAAATGCTTCCTTTGATATTTGTGGCAAGTTTTCCTTGAAGGTGTTGATATCATTTCGATATCGATTAACCAAGTCAGAAGACTTCCTCCCTATTCAATCTTTATTCAATTCTGAGAGGTCAACCCGTATCTACATTCATGAGGTGGTTAATCTTCATGGTGTGCCGATCTCCATTATAACAGATCGGGGTTCTCAATTCACTTCTAGCTTCTGGAGGACTTTTCAAGATGAGTTAGGCACTCGTGCTGATCTTCGCATAACTTTCCACTCGCATATTGATGGTCGATCAGAGCATACTATCCACACTCTTGAGGATATATTGTGGGCTTATGTTTTAGAGTTTAAAGGTCACTAGGACCAATTCTTGCCCTTTGGCGGACTTTGTGTATAACAACAACTACATTCTAGCATTTAGATGTCCCGTTTGAGGCCATATATGGTATTTGTTGTCGCTCTCTGATTGGATAGTTGGGGTCTACGGAGCCTAGCACTGGTGGTACAGACTTGATTTAGGAGGCTTTGGAGAAAGTGAGAGTGATTTAGGATAGAGTTCAGACAATTCAGATTAGGCATAGGATTTATACATATCATATGCGGCTCAATGCCTTTGAGGTTTTTAGTTGATGATAGATTTTTCTTCCATGTATCACCCGTGAAGGGGCGTGATGAGATTGGGGATGAAGGGCAAGCTTAGCCCAGGTATATTGGGCCTTTTGAGATCATCCAGTTAGTTGTAGATGTTGCTTATGAGTTAACTTTGTCTTCGATGTTCTCATCTATCCACCCAGTCTTTCATGTTTCTATGCGCTGATATGTTCCTGATGAGTCTCATGTGCTTCATTAGGATGTAATAGAGTTGGATGACTTCTTGACCTTTATGGAGGCACCATTTCCCATTGTAGCCAGAGATGTGCAGCGATTGCACTCGAGAGACATTCATGTAGTTAAGGTATGTTGGAGGAATCATCTAGATAATAAGGCAATTTGGGAGACCAATCATGATATGCGGGACTAGTTTCCTATGTTGTTCAAGCCTTCAGATATTCTTGACTCTTACTTTCATAGACAAAAGTATTTTTTAGTAGTGGCTATTGAAATGACTTGCAGGTCACTTCTGTGTTTATTCCTCATACTCTTTGTTTGGAACTTTTGTGTAGTGATCCCAACTCATTTATGAGTTGATGGGACAAATAGTTTGGTACCTGGTCATTCGTTTAGTTTTTATGCGAGTTATAGTGTTTTGCAAATTATGAACCTTGAACGATCATTTTTTATTAGGAGTTCAGGAAGATGACTGCATCATCAAATTCTATCAATTTTATCAGCTCCAGAAAGGTCATTTTAGACTAGTAGCATAGTCAGTACGACTCCCAATGCTTTCAGTGCCAGTCTATGCGATTAGGCATTTTAACTTTCAAGTTGAGGCCTAAATTTGACTTTAGTCAACATTATGAGTGAACGAGCTTGGATGATAATTTTGTTAGTGCAATTAGCTTCGGGATGTTGAGTTTGGTCTAAAATGACCTTTTGTTTAGGTCTTGAGGCCGCTTCCAAGCTAATTGCGAGGCCCCTTGTTGATTTTGGCTTGAAATAGAAATAGGATGTGGTACCCTCTTGTGATCGAGACCATCTCACATGGAAGTTTTGATGGTTCTGTTGAGTTCGCAATGCTGAATACAATTAGGTAGCATAGTTTGTTTGCACGTACGGGATTCTAAACGAATCGTGGGCACCCCGTCAAAGTATGGAGGCCTTGCAATTTAGTGTCAACTGAGATAGCCTCGCGCTCGGAGCGGCTGATTCCTAGGCTTGGACATTTGCGTGTGGGCTGCCACATTCGCAAGCAGCCGACTGGCCTCGCATTCACTTGTGCGCTGCCACAATCGCACCCAACGATAGGGCGTGGCTTCGCGGTCGAGACGGCCACCTCGTGGCCTCTCTATTTAAGACTGAGTCGCGACCAGCCTTGGCTCCTGTTGGTTGTTTTGCGATTTCTCTTCCTTCCAAATTATGATTTTGGTGATTCACAGTCCTATGTGCTTGTAATTGTTGGGACTACGTGGTTAAGTAATTGGATTGTATCGGTGAACCTCCATTTTAGCTGAATATTGCCTGGAAGTTGTTGGCTTTTCTTCTTTTAGCTTAAAATTGGCCTTTTATTGCTTGCTATTGTTTCCACTGATTTAAGATGCGAATTGTGTTCATTTTGGAACATAAGTTCAAGGCATAGTTTACAACCATTTGACAGAGTCAATTTTGGAATTTTTGGCATAGATCCCATGATTTCTGTTTGAATCTAAAATTGGTATGCCTTCATTTTGGGTGATTTTAGTGTCTCTATGAGCAAATTGACATTGTGATACTATTCTTAATAGCATGGGATCATTAAGAGGCCATTCGAAATAGAAAAGCTCTTGTGTTGTGATCTAGCGCGTTGTTGGCCTATAGGTGGGCTATGACTTATCTTCTAATTATATTGAGCATGAATGTGTGAAACAATGATGATTAGTGTGAATTGGGGGCAGATACCTAGTTATTCATGCTTTTCTTCATAGAAACCATGATTTATTATTGATTAGTACTAATTTGAGGCTAATACTGTGTTAGTTGGGTGTCGTATGTATGTTGAAGATTGTTATGTGATTTACTTGTTTTACTACGTGTTTCTTGAAGAATTTTTGGCCTTAGTCTAGGATAGACTAGTGTTCCCTTAGTACCGTGAGCCTTGTGATTTTAGCATTTCTTCGAAGTCGTACGAACGGACTAGGTCCTTACAAACTGAAATAGCAAACATGGGTCTAATAGTATGAGCCTTAATCTAGTCATTTGTGCAGCTTGTTAGCCCTTCTGTCTTCTCACCCTAATTATGCTACTTTGATGCATTATGGAAGGTTATGTGCTTTCTCGAGATTGGAGTACTTCAAGATTGGAGCCTTTTGTGATATTCTTGAGAGTGGACACCAATCCATGGTGGCTTTGGGCCTACTAAGGATCCTCTTTGGAGCCGATATGCCCCTGGGTCACTCTTTCTAGCTAGGCAGCTTACACCCCTAGGAGTAGACTGGATGGCTAGGAGGCCTTGACATCTGATATCCTCTGCGGAGTTGATACACCCCAGAGCACTCTTGCTAGCTGGTGGCTTACGCCGTTAGGAGTGAACAGTTTTGCTGGACAGCCTGGGTTGATTGTCACTTACTAGATGGGCTGGGAGTTGACTAGTTCATGGTTACTTGGGCTAGGAGCCCGACTGATGTTCTTGGATTTAGATATGGGTTACTCTTCTTTCTTGTAGACTTAGCTATTATGTGTACATGTCGGGCTTATGGGATCTGTTTGGACTTTATTTAAACTTGCGCACGAGTGTACCTACTGGGATTATGGGGTCCAGTTAGGTTTAGTTTAGTTGTACTTAGATTTACATTCAATTTGCTTGTGTGCATTTTTTTCATATCTTCTTTGACCTCTGCTTCTCTCTGGATTCTATCTTATCATATTGTTTTAACCTTTCTGGCTCATTCGTCCTATAATGCCTACTAAGTACCTTTTTTTTGTTCTTATGATACACTATGCAACTTCTCGTGATGCGGGTCCTAGTACCAGCTACCAGTACTGATCATTCGTGCCATTTTTACAGCTTGTGGATATCGAAGATGAGAATGATAACTTAGCATCCTTGATCAGCATGCCTCCTTATGTATATATGTTAGCCTATCTTTTCCCTTTGAGATAACTTATTGTTGTCCACTCGTGCAGATCAGCTTACATACTGGTGGATTTTAGTGGATGCCATCATGACTCGGGAAGTTGGTGCTTGACAGATTGCATGATATACGTGAAATAAATTATATGTTAAAACATTTGAACTCGAGCTTCAATCTAATGACTACAATTTAGGTTACTAGTATGTTGTGTGCCATTTAGATCTAATGACTACAATAAATGTTCCTCAATCACCTTGCAAGAATTAATATTATTGTCCATCAATATATGATTAGACTTATTCAATGGGCTATCTTCACCAGACTCCCAACTCACCTGAAAACCATGAATGGCCAAATGAGAAAAAATAAACTAATTAATTGTATAAGTCAATTATAATATGTAGAATTTATAAATAAATTACATACTAGGAATAATGTTTTGCTTTTGTTTATTGGATAGTGTCTTCTTAAGAGGACCCTCTTGGTCTTTTTTTGTTTTCCCTTCAATGTGTACTTTTAGTGATAGATACATAATTATAAACTATTTTATGTGAATACTTTGAAATTCATATTTATATATTAGAATCTGCATCTATCTTCACATTTAAAGAATTAAAATTATCAATACTATGAATATATGTGAGTGATATAATACCACTAATATAATCTTGTTGTTGGTTTTAAGACATTTCCTCCTCGAAAAGATCATCTTCATCCTTTTACTTCTTGCTTTCATTCTCTTCGGATCTCTTAGTTTGTTTCTATCACGACCCAGACTGTCGTGATTGGCACCCACACTAACACTCCGGTGGGAGAACCACTACTACAATCCAAATCAAGCAAATAATGTAAAAACTAAAGCATTTAAATCAAACACTAAGGAAATAAAAATAGAGTTCACATAAAGTCTAACAAAAGTCTAACTATAATAACTAACAATGCGGAAGAATAACCTAGAACCTGAAAGTCAATGTACCAAAACATTGTAACAATGAACCAAGTCTAAACAAGAAAGGGATACAACTCCAACAAATGAACTAATCAACTAACTAAAACAAATGTCTAAGTCCGGAAATGGTGGACATAGAGGAAAGAGAATTTCATGGGAGCTCGAAAGAATTTGCTCACCCTTGAATTCGAAGCAACGATCACTAATCTCCTAAGCGAGGTCTGTCAGTAGCCGCTTGAAGAGGCCCTTTACTCAATAAAAATACGAGCAAGTGCAGAATCAGTACACAACCATAGTGTACGGGTAGGATCACACGGCTATCCCACTAGGGCAACATAAACAAGTCAAACAACAATATAATCACATGCATATATATCAACATTATCAATATTTACGAATAATGATCCGCTTCAAATTTTATATCACATCATTGGTCCTCTCATGGAACCTACACCCAAATAGATAGCATGTCGGAACGTGGAAACCGATCCCATATTTATTCCAAAATGTGGCAACTGATCCCATTTTTAGGTTGGGATAATCCAAATACTATGAAAATGTTTTCCGACCCCAAATTTCCCCTCGTTGGCTTTTTTATAACGACGGGAACAACTCGTTACAATAGATACCAATTTACCCATCACTCATCCACAAGTTACAAACTATGGAAAAATAATCTAAGGAAAGAATGAAGTAGTACCTAAATCGACGAACAATTGGGGATACTTGTCTCGCATGTCCCTCTCGATTTCCCAAGTAGCTTCCTCAATTGGACGATGCTTCCATTGAATTTCACAGACTTAATCTCCTTGGTCCTCAACATGCGCACATCACGATCAAGAATTGCAATCGGTTCCTTCTAATATTGGAGGTCCTTGTCTAACATAATTGAGTCCTATTTAATGATATAATCCCCATCAAAATGATACCTCTTCAACATGGATACATGAAATACCGGATGAACACTAGATAAATGAGGAGGTAAAGACAATCTATACACCACATGTTCCACACATTTATGAATTTCAAATAGACCAATGTATCTAGGACTTAGCTTACCCTTCTTACCAAACCTCATCACCCTTTTCATGGGTGATACCTTAAGAAGAACATGTTCACTGGATTGAAACGCCATGTCTCTTACCTTATGATCCGCATACTTCTTTTGTCTACTCTAGGCTGCTAGAAGCTTAGCTTGAATACTCCTAACCTTATCTTGAGCATCTTACACTAAATCAACCCCCAATGGTTTCACATCTCCAGCCTCAAACCATCATATGGGTGATCTACATCCCCTCCCATAGAGTGGCTCGAATGGTGCCATATCAATGCTAGAGTGATAACTTTTGTTATAAGAAAATGCACACAAAGATAAGAACTTATCCCAATGTTCTCCAAAATCAATCACACAAGCTCTCAACATGTCTTCCAACACTTGAATAGTCCTCTCCGATTGTCCATCTGTCTATGGATCAAAGGTTGTACTAAAAGTAAGTTGTGTGCCCAATTCATCATGCAACTTCCTCCAAAATTTGGATGTGAATTGGCCACGGTCTGAAATGATAGAAAAGGGCACCCCGTGCAACCTCACTGTCTCTTTCACATAAACTTTAGCCAATTGTTCAGCATTGTAATGTATTTTTACCGAAATAAAATGGGTTGACTATCAACCACTACCCAATTAGAATCAAACTTTCCCAAAGTTTTGGGAAGACCAATCACAAAATCCATGGCTATTCTTTCCCACTTCCATTCTGGAATTGGCATTCTTTGAAGTAAGCAGGCCTTTGATGTTCATATTTCACTTGTTGACAATTTTTACACTTCGCTACAAACTCCGCTATGTCTTTATTCATGCCCGACCACCAATAAATTAGCTTCAGATCTCTATACATCTTGGTCACACCCGGATGAATAGAATATTGTGAACCATGAGACTTTGCCAACAATTTTCTCAATCAAGTCATCTTCTCTAGGAACGCATATTCTCCCTTTGAAATTTAGCACACCCTCCACATCAAGAGTGGCCTCTTGTGCCTTACCCATCACAATCTTCTTTCTAAGTTCCTCCAAATTCTCATCTTTAAATTGTTTGGCCTTGATCTCCTCAATAAATGTGTCCCTTACCTCAATACTAGGTAGCACCCCACCTCTTTCTAAGATGCCTAATTGCATGAACTTAGACTCTACGGTCTGAATTTCTTTAGTCAAAGGTCGTTTGGCTACACTTAAGCAAGCTACTAGTATGCAATATAGCAGAATAACAAATAATTGAATGAAAGGACTGGAATTGATATAGATAAATACTCAACTGAATGTAAAGAAAGAAAGAAGTGAAATCGTCAAAACTTTACAAAAGTGCTTACTCATCTCTGAACTCACCATATTAAGTGATATAATAAAAATACATGTTTAACTCTATTTATGATATTCTCTAATCAACAACCATCACTATGAGTTACATGATGATACAATGTCTCGCTCACGCTGCCAAAACTATCATATACCGGTGTTGGGGGTATATACCCTCTCAACTATATCCACTAAGCAATAAGGATTCATCTAAAGAGTATGATCATTTACCCATGTTGGCAAACATTGTTTATGGGGATTTTGAGTTGTCTGAACTTATCCCAATATCGGTGCTCAATACTACTCCCAATAAGTTATATATACGCAGGATCAAATGTATAAAGCATACTCTTTCTCTATTTTAAGGTAATTACTCAAAATACCCTCTTAAAAGAGGTAATTCTCTGAAGTATATCTGAAATCATTTAGAAATCAAAGTTTCTCTTTCTCAATGTAACAAAATGATACATTTGGGACTACTTAGTTCCCTTATTCTCTTTCTCAAATCATTTTTTAGACTCTTTCTCAAGACTCCTCTTTTATTTCTCAAAACTTAATTTAAAACATTTACGTTTGTTTAAAAGATTCTTAATAAGAAATCAAAGAATACTCAGGGATAGGGTTCATGCTAAAGAATAGACATGAAAAATCAACTCAATAAATCTTAATGCAAAATATACAAAAATTCAATAATTAGGAACTCAAGAACTCATGACTCAACATCAACTCATCTCAAGAATACTCAAATCTAAGGATAGAACCCTAGATTACTCTTTTACTGATTTGAAAGTAGATGTAAGGATTGAGGACAAACTAGTCCAATACTATGATAGTCTTACATACTTGATTATGAAGATTTTAGAACACAAACTTTGGTGGAGACTTGATTAATCTTGAGCTTAAAATCTTAAGGCTTGATCTTGAGAGTAAAAACTCTTTTATGAAGTTCCTAGAGTGGAAGAACATGGGAAAACCTTGGATGGAAAGTTTCTCTTTGTATCTTGAATTTTTGGCGTGGAAGTTTTAAGGGTTTTTGATGGAGAAGAGGAACCCCAAGAGAGTTTTGTGAGAATTTCTAGATACTTGAATGTTTAGATCAAAGATTTTGAGAGTAAAACTAGTTATTTGAATGATATACTCAGTTAAAAAACTAAAAAAAAATAGTATAAGGTTAAAAAGCTTCGGAAAGGACAGAAATAACCTTGGAATGCATGCAGGAAGTTCCTAAAAATTAATTGCAGCAACCCATCACAGATGGCTCAACAATCCGGGGAACACTCCACTGTCTGTCACGTCATTTGTTAACTTCAACCGTCTTACATGGCTCTACTAAAACATGCATAACGTTTTATTCCAAACTCGAAATGGAGCAACATTGGTGGCGTTGAAAGAGGACTCGTAGACCTTTAATTTCATAGGTTATGGGATAAATAATTCATAATTATATGACATATATGATTGTTTGAACTTGACTTAAGTTGAATCTTATAGTGAAACTTAATCGCTAAGGGAGATTTCAACTCAACTTTGTGCTAGGGGTTTCTTGTGACCTTAATTAGGTGCAAAAAGGTCGAGGTATAGGTTTATAAAGGGTGGGAAAGGACTAAAAATAAACCCTCTTCGAAACTGACAAAAGTCATCTACGGAAGGCTATCTACGATTCGTAGAAAAGTCTATGAACTGTAAGCCTCTCATAGAAAACATGTTGGGTTCTGGATCTCTGAAATTGGGGTCGACAGATCCTTTCTATAGCTCGTAGGAAACTTGATAGGCCGTCCTTCTCAATCATAGAAAGCTTACTAGGGTTTTTTAGGACATGGTTTTCACGAGGCCTTTCTATGACCGTAGGAACTTCTACGACCCATAGTCTAGTCCGTGAAACTTAGACCTGAGAACCAACTTTCAGAGGCCTGGTTCCACGAACCCATCTACGCTCCGTAGATACTTCTACAGGCCATAGAAAGCTTCTGTGGCACCAGACTATAAAAACTTTCAAGGTCAAATTTTGGGTTAGTATTCTCGGAGACTATCAACAGATATCATTTCATCTCATTTCCTGTATTTTCTCCAACATGGATTGCACGAATAAAACTATAAAGCAATAAACATGCATCCATACATAAACTGGAAAATATACAACCATCACTTACCTCGAATCAAGCCCCTTGGAAACTCTAAAGAACTCAATTCCCCTTGTTCAGCACCTTGTCTTGGTGTTGGTCTAAAACTACAATGCATACAATAATTAATTTAAAATGGCCTCAATATACCAGAATTATAACCAAATCCTAACCCCATGCCAATTCATGATAATTCTACATAATCTATGGCTTTTTCCATCATTAATACCAGTCAAAGACCTCCCCCAAGAGTAATATCCTAGATTATGAGGCTTAAGAATCAATTTACAAGATTGGGGAGTAATGAACTTACCTTTATCGATGAGTTTCATGGAAAATCAAGTATGAATCATCGTAATTTGTCTTTCTCAATTCCAAAAACATTAATGTAGAAGATAGGAGGTTTTGAAACTTTTTATGCATAAAATACCTGACTTAACTCGCTATAGTGTCCCAGCCCACTATAGTGACCCCACCATAGTGGGTGTCAGCCCGCTATAGCGCTTGCACACTCCCACTACAGCAGTCGGATGGCAACTATATTGGATTGCAAAAACTTTAGAGACTTGGAAATCCTTGAAAATCTCATTTTTCATATAATACCTTCTTTCTTTGACGTTGCAAATTATCCCCTTCATGATAAATTTGTTTTCAAGAATTATACTCACATGAATTCATTTCTGTGAACCCCCATGGGTTCCTTAATGTATTGGATGCGCTTAATATAATCCAAGCCAAGACATATCACTCTACCCATTCTAGGTTGACCCTAGAACTCACCTCGCTTTCATTATGTCTTACACTAGCCTAGCCTAAAATATTTAGGTTACTAATTGGAGAGTTTCTTTCCCAATTTATTTTGCCATTGGCCTAGTCATAACGACCGGGATGATTCATTACAATAGATACCAACTTACCCATCACTTATCCCTGAGTGGTCAAACAAGAAAAGCTGGGCTAGAAATAGAAAGAAGATAGTACCTGAATCCCAAACAAGCAAGGGTACTTCTCTCATATGTCCTTCTCATCTCACAAGTAGCCTCCTTAATTGGACAATGTTTCCACAAGACCTTTACTGATTTGATCTCCTTTTTACTCAACTTCAAAACATCTCTATCAAGAATCACTATCCTTTCTTCTTCATAATATAATTCCTTGTTTAAAACTATTAAGTTCCACTTGATCATATAATCCACATTCCCATGATACATTCCAAGTATAAACACATGAAATACTGGATGAATTCTAGACAGGTTGGGAAAGAATGCTAACCTATAAGCCACTGGCCCCACAACGTCAAGAATCTCAAATAGAAAAATGTAGCGAGGTCTAAGCTTCCCCATTTTCTAAACCTCATGAATTCTTCATGAGTAAAACCTTCAATAGAACCTGCTCACCAACCTAAAATTTTATGTCCTTTAGCTTGCGATAAACGTACTTCTTCTGCCTACTATGGGATGCTAATAACTTAGTATGATTACCCCTCACCCTTTCTTGAGCTTCCCTAACCAAATCAACACCCAAAGGTTTCACATGACTAGCCTCAAACCGGCCTATGGATAATCTACATCCCTATTGAGTGATAGCTTTACACTCATTTGATGCATATTTAGTTCAACAATTACTATCCTTAACGCCTAATTATATCCTATTGTAAAGATATTTTGATGATTTGTAGCTATGAAGGCAAGGGGACAAGGCAAGGATGGATATTTAGAAGAAAGAAAAAAAAATCATGGAAAAAGTGGAAAGTCCACATCGTTGATTGCCTAACAACAAGGATGGATCGCCCAACTGAAACGGCCTCGCCCAAAGTGACATTGCTTAAAACTTAAATTAATTGAGGCGGGAAGGAAAGATTAAAAAGGAAAGGTGACTAACCGAATGTAAAGGGCGAACATGCTGACCATTGCCAAAGGTGACAGAACTTTGAGGAGAAGTGAAGGCGTATATGGCGAACAAAGGTGGTACTCAGAGATTCTCCTAATGTGAAATGCAGACTCAAACGAGCTCGTTAGCTGAGGTTCAAACACCTAAAACCTAACGCAAGAGAAAGGCGATCTAAGAAGCAAACGACAATCCACCGAATTAACTTGGCAAGCCTAACTAATGTCACCGAGGTGGGCACACAATGAATTTTGGGCCAAAATTTGGAAAATTGTAAATATACCAAAGGAACGAGCAAAAAGAGAGTGTTTTAGTTTAGTTTTTGAAAAGAGAATTTGTAGTTAGTCTTCAGCTGAGAGTTTTCCTTTCTAGAGAGAGAAATATTTTATCTTGTGAAAAAACATCTTTAGTTTTGGTATTTTCAACTTTTCTCTTGAAATTGACAATTTAAAGTTGAATCAAAGTGGGTGTTACTTATAATTTCTTAATTTCATATCAACCATGGTTGCCTTCATCATAGGTATAATTTCTTCACACTTTATGATGGGTAGCTAAACTCCAAAGTCTAATGGGTTTGGGTGTCGATTTAATGAAGTAGATATTGTATTTTGTTATGTTCTCTTATTGGTCATCCATGGATTTGGACTAATTAGCATGGGGTTAACTTATGGGTTAAGGTTTCAAGCTTAATCTTATGTCTGATCTCTGGTTGATGTTCAAGAGAGATTTATTAGATGGATAATTAGTTCAATACATACAAGTTAGGTTCGATGTCTATAGTTTGCTTGAAAAAAAAAAGAGAAAATGGTTCAGATCTATTTTCTCTAATTCTGCTTGAAAGAGAGAATAGTGTAAGGTAGCGGATTGTTTGGTTATGCACATAGATAAGACTGAAAGGAGATTTGACGAACTAATGCTATGAGATCGAAAGAAGATTAGTGTCATTGAAGATGACCCAGCCTATCCATAAATGTTTAGTAATATTGAGAAACACAATTACCCCTATATGACGTTGATTTCAAACCCCAGAACCCCTATATTACTTGTTAATTACTTGAATTGGTGACATTTTAGTTTAATTGTACCTCTTTATTTTTTTTATGACAATGGGAACCCGTAGCCGTTACCCTTTGGGTGTGCACAGGGTAAAACCCCAGCTCCAATGCAATAGCTCGAAAACCACATAGGAGAGGTAACCCGAACTAGGCAAGCCTGGTGTGACGACCTCGACCCAGAAGGCGAACCCTTGTTTTTGCTGGCAAGGGGTTTTGAACTTGAGACCTCCAACATGGAAGTCCCAAGCTCAAACCACTGGGCCACCCCGAAGGGTTAATCGTAACTCTTTATTACAAAAAAAAATTCATAAATGCAACACTCTGAATGCGGAAATAGACCTCAATGCAGATTTCGAGAAGTTATAGGTACAACCCAAGGTTGCCACCCACGGACCGTAGGGTGACCCATGGCCCTGCTAGTGCTTCGTGGTTCGTATCTGCAACCCTACCCAGACTCAGCTCAAATTTTTTCTCTAAGGGTATGGCTGGACCCACACACCGTAGGTCAAACCACGGACCATGGTCTGCGTCCATGTATCTGACCCCAAATTTTTAGCCTCCAATCACGACTGATGGTTAACCAGAACGAACCGTCGGTCCCATTCGTCGATGACCCCGATAACAGTTAAGTCAAGGGTCTTTTGGTCTTTTCATTATGTGTTGGACCCCTAAACTACGTCGTTTAAACCTTAAACTACGTAGTTTTGATCAATTTTAGCCTCGAAATATACCTAGAACTTACCTAAGTCAAATTATTCATTCAAAACTTAGAAAAATTAGAGCGTAAGAGGAGAAAGAGGTCAAGAACCCTAGTTCAAGAACGCATCAAGGTTCCATCAGTTCCAGCCCCAAAATTGAAAAATTTCTTTGTGGAATTCGTCACCACGTATGTGCGATTTCACCAGTGGGTTCCTTTCACCCATTAGGTCCCTAGATTTCAGTCAGAATCTCAATTCTCTTAATAGTATCTAGACTAAGAGTTTCTTGAATGTTAGAATTGTTTCTGATGTTAGAATGATCTAAATCGTATTATCATGAATTCAGTATCGTTATTGCCTAGGTTCATTCATAAACTCAGAATCCTAGCTATGTAGTTCTTTAGTTCATGAATTACAAATGCTAGGCCAGTTAATTCAGTTATATATATAAACATGCCTCGATTTTCTAATGTATTATTATCAATATATTAATGCTGCATTCTCAGTTTGCATGTTAGTATTTTGAGCTATCCAGTATTACACCATTTCAGTCATAAAGTGTTAATTACTTACTCAATTGGGAGAAGCCTAATACCGAGTGGACTAGGGTCAGTCACCCTCAAGTCCCAGAACTACGTGTCTCGTAGGATAAGTCCCCTCTGTTGGGAATTACATTTTAGTGATCACGCAGCATGCCTCTATACCTCTAGCAGGGTATATTGGGTCCTCTCGATGGGGCGTATACATCAGACTCCACATTTAGCTCATGTGGTATTATGTCGGTTATTAGTAGCTTCATTACCATTCAGTGTTGCATTGACCATGTTATAAATACAGTTCACTATTCAATCTCAACATGTTATAAACTTGGTAATTGAATTCAGTTTAGCAATGTTCAATATTTACAGTATCCTTATCATGTTCAGATTATATCATTGCTTTATTGCTTGTTCACTAATGTTATTATTCAGCTTTATTCTATCATGCATGCTTAGTACCTTTCAAGTACAGACACATACTCTGCGCTACATCATCTTGTGATTTAGGTTCAGGTCCTCAGCAGTCAGATCACGCATAGATCGGTTCCCGATCTTCAGTCCAGCAGCATCAGTGGTGAGTCCTCATTCTTCGAGGATTAGTGACATGATTATCTTCTTTCTTTTAATTTTAGTTTCAGTTTTTGCTAGATTTAGCTAGGGCATGTCCCAGCACTTCTAGTCAGTTCAGAGGCTTATTTCATACATAGTTATTTTCAGCATTAGTCTTAGAGTTTGACTTTTCATTTGTACTAAAACTCTCAGTTTTCATTTATTCAGATAGTATATGGGTATTCCCCATCATTTCAGTTTACATGATGATTTAGCTTCTACACAGTTTTATTGCTCCAGTTTATCTTTAGTATTCTTATGACTAAGACGACTTAAATTTAAAATTGTAAATGAATTGATACAATTCAACATTCAGATAAATGATTAAACTGCAATCTTAAAGCTAGGTGGAAGAAGTCACAACATCCTTTTCTTTTTTGTCATTATTGTTTTCTCTCTTTTTTTTTTCTCACAACCAAAATTTTTTTATATTTATTTTGATACTTTATTGTTCTTTTGCCGAGTGACTCATATTAAGATCTTCTTTAGTTGAAAATTTTCAATCAAGTTCAACTTCAACTAGTGAGATCCTATTAGTACACTTCGGAATGCAAGAAAACGTGATGAGATATTCAAAATAAGTTTAACAATTTATTTTATATGTCAAATATCTAATAATCAAAAGTGAAGAAGAAGACCACTATAGTTGAACCATACTTGAAACTTGTTAAAAATATGTGATGTTCTAAAGTAAGTTAAATATAAGGTTTATATGAATTGTTTTATAGAGGTTGTTGATGAAACAAAACTTTATACTTCTCAATGTTCCTTAGGTGATATGATAATTTCCAGCATTTTCATTTCTTGTCAAAAAATTTTAGCCATAATTGACAGTATTGTCATTTAAAATTTGATGAGAATTATCTGGAAGACTATGTCCACGTGTAATTTTGTTGAGATTGTGTGATATATGTGAAGGTAGTCTTTCGAATAATTTTGATCATATTTTAAATGAAAATATTGTCAATTATGGTTCATCACCTTTGAAAAGATATGAAAATGATGGAAATTATCATATCATGCAAGGAATACCGAGAAGTATAAAATATCGTTACATCGATAACCTCTATAAGGTAATTCATAAACACAGCTTAAAGATTGAAATTTAATCATGTCTCTGAATGTTGAATTGTACCAATTCATTTAAAATTTAAAATTGAAGCCACCTTATAAACGTTGTCAATTACTTCTTTGGTTCTTCTTTATTAACTATCCGTTATAAATGTTTATTTAAAAATTCGTCAGCAAGTGTGTTTTCCATCCTTCTCAATGTGAGATTTATCTAGCTTAACCACTATATATATTAGCCTCTATCAATTATAGGCATACCATTATTATTCCCTGTTGATACTCCAGACCATGGTAACACAAAAAGCTTAGAAATCTTCAGCATTTCATTTTGACATTTGCGTCATTTTGTGGCAATTAAACTATTCCTAAACTTCTTCAATAGACTTTTTGCATGAACCAAAGAGCTTCTCCGATTTCCTATAGTCAATTTTTTGTAAAAAAAAAAAAAAACTAACATTCTAAAAGTCACCTTCTAGGTGCAATTGTACTACACGTCAACTTTTGTAGGATCTTTTCATGTGCTTGCTAATCTGAAAAGAACAACAATATACAACAAATATAAATCATTTGCAAAAATAATATAATAAAAGTACTCATACCTTTTTCAATTTCCTTGAGATTATCTAGATTTTCTTCAATGCTAAAAAGTTCTTTTAATTATTTATTTCGTAGCCAATCTTGAAGACACGCTAAAAAATGCACCAATTTAGAAACAATGTACTCCTAAATGAATAAAGAAGAAATCCTCCCTTACTAAATGCAGATTTGGATGCGACACTTGAAACTGGAACAACTAAATACATCACAAGCTATCTAAGCTTGAATTGGAAATCTAGCTACTTGAAGTTTTCACCAAAGTAGGATGTTAAATTCTTTAGCGTCATCCTCAAATTCGTCACCAAAATATTTATCTAATTCTATTCTAGCATCCACACCTCCACTGATAGATTTATAATGCTTTAGATCTTTCATGAGTGAATCTAAAAATCCTTTACCTTGCATACTTACCTAACAATAGTAATTGATTCTAATTTTTAATCGATTGACGCATTTTCAGTGTCTAGTGAAAGCATCCTTGTCAATAACTCAATAAAATGTTGCATACTCGCCAGGTACATATCCTAAATATCCTATAATTACGATATAAAGTGACCAATAAGTCATTCTTGACTTATCTGTTAACTTACAAAGGAAATTACAGTTATATATACCATGAACCTTGTATATCATTCTCCTTCTACTTTGTTCCTCTCTTTGTTTAATCAAAATACATTTAATTTACTTAATATTCCTAAAAGGATATCCAAAAAAATGAGAGAAAAAAAAACTCCAAACTCCAGCCTAAAACCCACTAGTAAAAAATATCATGTTAAACTTAAAACTATGTAAAAGGGATACTGGATAGTCTTGTTTCATGTAAAATTTAAAATATAGAAACAAAGATCATATGATGAACTTCAACAAAACCCTAAAATTGTTTCCCAACTTTGAATTCTCAAAAAGTAAAATCCACAAGAAAAAAGTAAACACATACAAGAAAAATAAGCCAAGATTTCAACCATAAGGATCAACTAAACTAAGATTTTCCAGCTAAAACTACACTAAGCAACCAATAATGGCCATAAGTCAACTAACGATAAAAAATCGTAAGCTAATCCTAAATTCCAACCTAAAAATACAATACTGCTCAAAATACAATCTATCTATTTATAAAAAGAGAAGAAAAAATTACACATGTCAACACCACAAATTTTTAGTATTTTAAATAATTAATAATCAATAATTAAATAAATAAATATAGACACATGTCAATAATTAAAATTAGAATGACACATGTCAACACCACAAAAATAAAATAAAAATAAATAAATTTTAAACAAACTATTTAAAATACAAAAAAATAAAAATAAAATACGAACGGACAAAACAGTAAAAAATGTTAAAATAGGTTATAGTAATAGAAAATGTAACAAAGAAAAAATAAAATAAAATACGTGCATCAATCATTTTAAATAAATAACTAGCAAAACTAACCGCACATTAAAAAAATATGTTAAATGAAGATATGCTATAGTTTTTAAAAAATAAAAAAATTATTTTAAAAGTGTTTTTTTTCAAAATAAGTAGCCAACTCACGTAATTATTTTTTTTAAAAATGGCAAAGTAGTTACTTTTTGAATTTGAATTTAAAGTGGTTATCTAAAACTACTCTACTCATTATCTCTATTCCCTATATACATAAATAAAGTTCATTAAAAAAACTATTTGATCTTATTCTTCTTCAAATGTGTAGTATTATTTGTTGAATTCTTTCCATTCTTCTTATCTTCATCTTTTTATGGAGCGAATAGGTAGATTATTTGTCGGCTAGCCGAAAAAAAAAGTTTGAATAAACTTGCAAATAACAAAGTGAAAGTCCAAGAAGAAGAATAACAATATTTATCAAAATGGAAATCTTCTGCAAATGATGATATCGTTAGATCTATAATGTCTTTTTGTGAATTGTTTTTGGTTCATTTCATGCAATTTGATTTCTTTCTATCATATATTGTACTTAAATTCTTTAGGTCGAATTAGTTTTCTATGTTTTTTTTTTATTTACATTTGTAATCTTTGATGATTTTTGCTGTGATTAATATTTTTTTTTTACTATTGTGTTATTTTTTATTAAGTGAAGTTATTCTAATATTTTTTATGTTATCATTTTCTGTTAATTTTTTCTATTCAATCATTTATATTAACATGTTTTTATATTATTGAACTATTTGTCATATCATCACATTTATTAAAATGTTAAATATATGCATTTAAAAATCGTTGTTATGGAATCATTAATATAATAATATAGATAAATATGTAATATAATTTATTATCATAGTTATGCATGTTACCTCACTTTCTTATTGATTTTTATTTTAATAATAGATTAGTGGGTGATAAATTATTAGATTATGAATTAAAAATTGATTAATTTTATTATTAAGTGTATGTTATTTTTTATTTTAATTTTAGTGTAGCTAATCGAATAATTTTTTATTTTATTATTTTTTGTTATTGTATTCCGTCATTTATACTAACATGTGTTTATTATTGAATTATGGATGTTTTCTTCTTCAAATGTGTAATGTTGTCGGTTATATTATTTCTATTCTTTTTATTTGGTAAATAGGTAAATTATTTTATGGCTAGCCGAATAAAATTTGAATATATTTGCGAATAAAATAGTAGAAGTTCAAGAAAAGAAGAACAATATTTATCAAAGTGAAGATCCTCTGCAAATGATGATATTGTTAGATCTATAATGTCTTATTGTTTCTTTCTCAGTTTATTTCATTCAATTTGATTTGTTTTTGTCATATTTTGTACATAAATTCTTTAAATCAGATGATTGAACCATGAATCTATTCTTCTTCAAATGTGTAATGTTGTTTGTTAAATTAGTTTCATTCTTCTTATCTTCATTTTTTATGGAGTGAATAGATAGATTATTTGATGGCTAGCCGAAGAAAATTTGAATATATTTGCAAATAAAAAAGTGAAAGTCCAAGAAAAAGAAGAACAATATTTATCAAACTGAAAATCCTCTGCAAATAATGATATTGATAAGTATAATGTCTTATTGTGACTTTTTAGTTTATTTCATTCAATTTGATTTGTTTTTTGTGATATTATGTACTTAAATTTTTTAAATCAAATAAGTTATATATTTTTATTTATTTACATTTGTAATCTTTGATATTTTTACGGCGATTAATTTTTTTTTTTTAGATTGTACGTTATTTTTTAAATTTAATTTTAGTGAAATTATTCTAATACATTTTTTTTTTCATTTTCTGTTAATTTTTACTCAATCATTTACACTAACATGTTTTTGAATGTTGGATTATTGGTGATATATTCACATTTTTAAAGGGCTAAATATGTGCAATTGAATATCTTAATTGCTATGGAATTATTAATATAATGTATCGATAAATGTAGAATATCATGATTTATGCATATTATTCCACTTTCTTATAGCTTTTTAGTAATATACTTGTGAGTGATAAAATATTAAAATATGAACAAAAATTTGTTCATTTGTTCATTTGTTCAGTTAAATTTTATTTAAAATATATATTTTTAAAATTGTTACTATACTTAAAATAAATGAGTGGTCTTTGAAATTTAGAACTTTCAAACCTATAGAATACACCACTATTCTAAAAATTAAATGTACAAAAAAGACTTTTTATATTACAAGATATTAGAGAATTTGAAATTATTTTGTCATTATTGAAATAAATAATAGCTCATTTAGTTAATTAGAAACTACCATTTAATTAATAAGAGAATATGCACCATTGTATATGAGATCGAGAAAAATAGTAACGTGTTTCAAAATATTATATCAAAGCGAATTCAAAATTAAGATTATTTTTTTAAAACGTGGAATTCAGACATTTTTAAAAAATATAGAATTTATATAAATTTTTAAATAGTTAATTAGGGATTATAAAATTATTTTTCAAATGATAAGTTAGTTGTTTTAAAATTATAAAAATATTTGTAATTTTTTAAATAATTGAGACTTACTAATTAAAAGTTCAAATTTTGAATTTAATATTTATAGTTTTTGAAGATAGTTACACTTTTCTGACTTTATCATAATTGTAAGATAACTATACAACTAGTAGGTACTCTCTAATAGTGCATGTAATTATTTTATTTGTTGAAAAATATTTTTATTTGTACGTAACCTCAATTTTTATCTCAATTATGTAGAAACTTTAATAGTAATCATAAATAATTTCAATCATTATTATTAATAGAACATTAGAAGAATTATTACTAAAGGTATTTGTGTTAATAAAAAAATAAATTGTTGTATGTATTATTGATATATGACTAAAGAAAAGAACACGAGAAGAAAATAGTAAGTAAATAATATACGTTATATTGAAATATATTTAAGTTAATAAAAACATAAACTGTTGTAAGTACTATTTTTAATGATTAAACAAAAATAACAATTTGAAGAAAAAGATTACACGTTGTATTAAAATAATAAGTACTAAAAATTATGATCAATTTTATAATAGTCATAAAAGGAATTTACGCAATAATTACTATAATAGAATACTAAAAAAATTAATAAGTTCCTCGACAAATAATCATTGATAAAAAATTAAATTATTATTTTCTTTTTCAAAAGTTTAAAAGTAACTTATTCAGTATTTGTGATTAATTATTTTCAATGATTAATAAAAAAAAATGTATATATCAAGAACATGTTTCTATTATTATATGACATTATTTTATATTGACTCTATTTTAAATTACTTTTCTATTATCATTTGACACAAATTTTATAATGTAAAGAATATTTTGAATCTTTTGAATTTGAAAAAAAATATATGCAAAATATATTAACATGTCATTTAGTCTTATGATATTTTACCTTTCATGTGAAATATTCTTAACTAATAAATTGTTAATATGAAAAATGTATTAATATATCAATGCAACATAAAAATAATAAAGGACAAATATGTAAAATATTTCAACTAATTGATGTTTCATGAAATTAAATTAATCATAAATTCATATATAGCCGCGCAACGCGCGGGTACGTATACTAGTTAATCTAAATGAGCCAAGTCTAAGGAAAGTGAAACTGTAACCTACTTCGAGGTCGAAATGCAAATCAATAGCAACTCGGGTGCTTTTTCCTTTCAAAGGGTCTTCGAGTGATGTAAAGCTATCAATAACGCCACGGGAACACAAAAACAAGCACAACAATACCCAAATAAATAAAGGAAATCAGAAATGGAAAGAAATCCAAAAAAAAAAAAAATATGGGACCCGCGCACAGAGTAGCAAAATCAACACCATCATGAGGTCCAAAATTTCTCAAAGAAGTTGTGCCCCAAAAATTGCACAATACAATCTACAATCGAGCCAAAATAATAGCCCCATAAATTTAGCTCAAAATGAATCAACAATGGAGAATTAAGGAAGAATTTGCGTAGATAAACAAGGAAAACGGAAGATTTATCGCTCCCAAATTTTGCCCACGTAACTCCCCGATCAATTCCAGCAAGAAACACTCAAATCCTTCAAAACAATCTCTCTAAATCACCCATACACCAAGTTAAAAATGATACATTCAAACTGAAAAATGGGTATTTTAAAACACCAACTACCAGCACAAGGCTTGCAAACATAGAGGCTAGCCCAGTCAACCCTTCGTGAATGCAACCAAGGTACAATGAACGTGAAGAGGCCTACCCTTCGCGAATGCGATGAGACCCACACGAATGCAGAGGCTTAGGCACTTGGTCTCCATGAACGCGACACCAACAACACTAAATTAGAAGTTCCACAAGGAAGCCAAAGTCCTCCGTCTGGGGATTGAAATTCGTTCGGAATCCCGTCAATGCAAGCAAACTACGCTACCAGGTTGGAAACAACATTCCAAACTAAAACAAAATCGATGAAACAACCAACAAAGGTCATTTGGTAAAAATTTTGACCAAAGACTACACTTATAAAGAAATGCCAAACAAAACTCTAGGCGCCACAAGGTCATCACAATTACATCGAAAACTGAACCAAAGGTCATTCTAGGCCAAATTCGGCATTCCAGAGCTAACCGTGCTAACATAATTCCATTCTAGTGTGTTTACCAAGAAAGTTGACCAAGTTCAAACTTTGGGCAAAACTCATAAGCTAAAATGCCTAATTACAACATTTTCAAATGAAAGCCTCGACACCTGAGCTGATCATCATACTAGAGAAAAAAACCCTTCCAAAGCTGATGGAACTAACATAATTTCAACCCGACATAAAAATATTCAGATGTTGACTAAAGTCAACTCTTTCAAACATTAAGCCTCTCAAATGGACAAAACTACTAAAAACTCACCTGACCACCTCGAAAAATATGTCACCCAACTCAGCACCATACAAAAGCTATGAGAAGGGATGAAACACTAAAAGCACACAAAAATGAACTTGAGGGTCATTACAGTTTACGAATTTTGAAATAAACCTTTATAAAAGGTAATTAACAAAGGCGAACCAAAGAAGTAATTGACGAAGTTTATAAAACGACTTAAATTTAAAATTTTAAATGATTTGATACAATTCAAAATTCAGATAAATGATTGAAATGCAATCTTGAAGATAGGTTGAAGAAGTTGCAACACCGTTTTCTTTTTTGTCGTTATTGTTTTCTCTCCTTTTATTCTCAAATCTAACATTCTTTTTATTTGTTTTGAAACTTGAGTATTCTTTTGCCGAATGATTCGTATTTAGATCTTCTATAGTCGAAAGATTTCAATGAAATGAAGCTTCAATTAGTGAGAGCCCATTAGTACCCTTTGGAATGCAAGAAAACATGACGATATTTTAAAAATAATTTTACCAATTTCTTTTATTTTTCATATATCAAATAACCAAAAGTGAAGAAGAATAAAACTAAAGTTGAACGATACTAAAAACTTGTTAAAAATATTTGATGTTCTAAAGTAAGATAAACATAATGTTTATATGAATTGTCTTGTAGAGGTTATCGATGGAACAAAATTTTATTCTTCTCGATATTCCATACGTGATGCGATAATTTCCATAATTTTCGTATGTTGTCAAAAAAATTGAGCCAATATTGTCATTTAAATATGATCAGAATTATTCGATAGACTATGTTCACACGTAACTTGGTTGAGATTGTGTGATATATGTGAAAATAGTCTTTCGAATACTACAAATCCTAGTTTAAATGAAAATATTGTCAATTATGGTTCAAAACTTTTGACAAGATATGAAAATGATGGAAATTATCGTATCATGCAAGGAATAGCGAGAAGTATAAAATTGCGTTCCATCGATGACCTCTATAAGGTAATTCATATAAACCTTATGTCTATCCTACTTTATAATATTATATATTTTCAACAAATTTCTTGTATCATTAGATAATAGTTTGCTTCTTGTTTACTATTGGTTAGTATGTATGTTACAAACAAAATAAATTGTAATCTTATTTTGATTATCTCGTTATGTTTCTTTCCACTCTATAGTGTATTAACAGGCTCTCACAAGTTGAAGCTGAATTTAATTGGAATCTATCAACTAAAGAAGATTCAAGTATGAATCTTTCGGTAAAAAAAGATTCAAGTATCAAAACAAAAAAAAAAGAATGTTGGTCGTAATAGAAAAATAAGATAAAATAATAAAGAAACAAATAAAAGGATGTTGCAACTTCTTCCACTTAGCTTAAAGATTGCATTTTAATCATTTCTCTTTATGTTGAATTGTATCACTTCACTGACAATTTTAATTTTAAGTCACCTTATAAACTCTTGTCAATTACTTCTTTGGTTCATCTTTATTAACTACCATTTATAAAGGTTTATTTCAAAATTCATCTGCAAGAACAGTATGATCTATCCAAGTGTGTTTCCTATCCTTGTCAATGTGAGATATACTTAACCACTATATGTATTAATCTCTATCAATTCATGTGTAATATGTAACCCTAAAAGGTTAGAAATCTTTAGCATTTCCTTTTGACATTTACGTCATTTTGTGGCCATTACATTGTTCCTACATTTCTTCAACTGACTTTTTGCATAACCCGGGAGCTTCTCGGTTATCCAATAGTCTAATTTTTCAAAAAATCAACTTGTAAAAGTCGCCTTCTAGGTACAACTGTACTGCACGTCATATATGGTAGGATCTTTTCCCGTTCTAGCTAAATCTGAAGAGAACCACAATATACAACAAATATAAATTATTTGCAAAAAATATATACAATAAATATAATAAAGTACTAATACTTTTTTTAGTTTGCTTGAGATTATCCAAATCTTCTTAAACACTAATAAGTTACTTTGATTATTCACTTCGTAGCCATTCTTGAAGACAAGCTAAAGCATGCACCTATTTCAGAACAATGAAATCCTAAATAAATCAAGAAGACTTCCTCCCGTACTAAATACAGATTCAGATGCAACAATTGAAAATTGAACAACTAATATATCAAATTAGAAATCTAATTTTGTGCATTTTCCACCAAAGTGGGATGTTAAATTCTCTAGTGTCATCCTCAGTTTATTCACCAAAATATTTATCTAATTATATTCTAGCATCCACAACTCCACTGACAGCTCTATATTGCTTTAGATCTATCATGAGTGAATCTTAAAGTCCTTTACCTTGGGTACTTACCTGACTACCAGTAATTGATTTTGATTTTCAACGGATTGACCCATTTTCAATGTACAATGGAAGCATCTTTGTCAATAACTCAATAAATTATTGTATATTTTTAAGGTATATATCGTCAATATCCTATTATTACAACATAAAGTCCCTATATAGTGACTTTTGACTTATCTTCTAAGTTACAAAGGAAACTGTGGTTATATTTACCATGAACCTTGTATATCCATTCTCTTTCTACTATATTCCTCTCTTTGTTTAATCAAAACAAAATTCATTTCATTTCTATATAATTCAATGAAGAAGAAGAAGAAGAAGAAACATAGAACCTCAAACTATATATTCATATACTTAATAATCCTAAAAGGATATCCAACAAAAATGAAAAAAGACAATTCAGAATCCCACCCTCAACCCACTTGTAACACCCCATATTCGAAACAAACCAAAAATGTAGATTTTGAGAAGTTGCAGGTGCAACCCATGGTTGCCACCCATGGACAGTAGCTCAGACAATGGCCCATGCTAGTGGTCCGTGGTTCACCACTTCAACTCTTCACCAAATCCAGCTCAGAAAATCGGCTAAGTCTCAACCCACGGACAGACCCACAGTCTGTAGGCCAGACCACGGTCCGTGGTCGGTGTCCATGAATTGAGGGCCCATTTACCCAGCCTTTGACACGAACGACGGCCAACCAGCATGGACTATCGTTCGATCCACGGTCCATAGGTCTGATCATTGGTGAAGGTCAGCAGCCAGTTAGGGGGAAATTGTTGTTTAGGTCAACTTCAAATGGTCGTCACTCTTATAACAAAAGGAATTAGGTGTCCCTTAACTCACTATATGATATATAATTGAATTTTCTTTCCAATGCCACTGAGTTTGCTAAAATCTGACCTCCGAGTAAAAAGTTGTGCTTGTTTTAGTGAAGTTTTGTCGGGCAGACTTGACCTACGACCCCAATCTGTGGATCGTAGGTTGACCTACAGCCCATAGGTCCCGTCCGTTGGTCACTATGACAACAGTTAAGTCAGGGGTATTTTGGTCTTTTCCTATTTTGTTTAACCCTTAAGGTACATCATCTAGACCCAAAATTATGAGGTTTTAGTCAGTTTAAGCCTAGAAACATAACAAGAACTTACTTAAGTCAAATCATTAATCAAAACTTAGAAAAATTAGAGCGTAACAGGAGAAGAGAAGTCAAGAACCCTAGTTCAAGAATGTAGCAAGGTTCCATCAGTTCCAGCCCCGAAATCTAAAGATTTTTTCGTGGAATTCGTCACCAGGTATGTGGGAATTCACTAGTGGGTTCCTTTCACCCATTAGGTCCCTAGTTTTCAGTCAGTTTCTTGGTTCCCTTATTATGACTAGACCTAGGGTTTCTTCAATATTAGAATTATTGGGTTCTAAGCTATTAGAGTGATCCAAATCAGATTAGTATGTTAATATTCAGTTTATTGCATGAATTCCAAACCCTAGCTATATATTTCTTTAGTTCTTGAATTACACATGCTAGGTAAGATATTTCAGTTATTCAGTTATACATGCCTCAGTTATTAATGCATCAATATCAGTTTAATTGTTGCATACTCAGTTTACATGTTCAGCTTGATCTATCCAGTTCCTTACAAAAATTCAGTCATAATGTGTTAATTAGTTTATCCATTGGGAGTAGCATAATACCGAGTTAGACCAGGGTTCAGCGTACCCAAATAGTCCTAGAACTACTAGCCACGTACGTTGTAAGTCCCCTATGTGGGTATCATTTCAGTGATCACGCTAGCATGTTTCTGTACCTCTGGCACGGTATATTGGGTCCTCTCGATAGGGGCGTATACATCGAACTCCACATTTAGCTCATGTGGTTTTACTATCGGTTATTAGTAGCTCCCACACTTCAGTTAGATTCTATTACATTGACCATTTATCAATATATCAAATATTTAGTTTCAACATGATATAAATTGGTCACTGCATTGAGTTAGCTCAACATTCAATATCTATATCATGTTCAGATTATATCATTGCTTATTTTCTTTGTTTAGTTATATGTTATTTCAACTTTATTCTATCATGCATGCTCAGTACCTTTCAAGTACTGACACATACTTTGTGCTACATGTAGGTTCAGGTTCTCAACATCCAGATCACACTTAGATCACTTCCCAATCGTCAGTTCAGCAACATCAATAGTGAGTCCTCATTCTTCGAGGACCAGTGATATGTTTTTCTTTTCCGTACTTTTAGTGCTTTAGTTTTTGATTTGCTAGATCAAGTTGGGGCATGTCTCAACATTTCTAGTCAGTTTAGAGGCTTATTTCAGACATAGTTAGATTCAGCTTAGAATTGAGTTAATATCTTATTTGTATTAAACTAATCAGTTTTCATATATCTCAGTTATAGTATTTGGGTATTCCCTATTTTTTTTCATTTTATTTATGATTATAGCTTCCACACCAGTTTATTATCTTTAGTATGCTAATGATCATGCCAGCAGGGTTAGCTTGGGATCACTTGTGGTCCTAGGTCCCGTGTTCACATCTCGGGGGTAGTTTCGGGGTGTGACAAACTTTGTATCAGAGCATTAGGTTTAAGAGCCCTAGGATGTCTGAAAATCCGCACTAAGTAAAGTCCTTTCATGGGTGTGATGTGCACCACATTTTATGAGAGGGAGGCTACAAAGTGATTTAGGAAAACTTTACTTTCTTGATATTCTTATCGTGCGTAAGGTAAGATCTCTTTCTAATCCATTGTTACGTGCTTATGATTATGCCTCCTCGTAAGGATTACATAAGGAATACTAATGCACGCAATGCTAACACAGTTCCTCTAGTCCTAGACTATGAGGTTTCGAACGTAGAGTTTCGAAATGTGATTCAGCTTTTGGCTCAAAGTATGACAAACCAGAACAATCAGCAGGTTTCAGTTCCTACTAATAGAAGCGGTGGATCAATGGCAGCTAGAGTTCGAGATTTTGTTAGGATGAAAATCCGCTTGAGTTTTTAGGGTCCCAAGTTGGTGAGGACCCACCAAACTTCATTGATAATGTTATGAAAATCATTGGAGTGATGCAAGTGACTGGTAATGGTAGGTTTGAGTTGACATCCTACCATCTTAGGGATGTGACTCACATATGGTTCACTTAGTGGAAAGACAACATGGGATACTTTGTCTTTTGTAAGTCCATTTATAGCAGTAATCTTAGGTGTCAGTCCAGAAACTCTATCAGAACCCTTCTCAGTCTTTACTCCAGTCGATGACCCAGTTATAGCTAGATGGGTACACATAAATTGCCCTGTCATAGTCTCTCAGAAAGTCACCTTAGCAGATCTTGTAGAGTTAGAAATGGTAGACTTCGATATCATTCTATGCATGGATTGGTTACATTCATGTTATGCATCAGTTGATTGTAGAACTAGGACTATTCGTTTCAAGTTTCCACACGAACTAATCCTAAAATAGAAAGGTAGTAGCTTAGTGGATATGGGTCAATTCATTTCTTATCTTAAGGCCAAAAAGATGATCTCTAAGGGTTATTTCTATCATCTAGTTCAGGTTAGGATTCAAGCTCTGTAACCCCAACTCTTGAGTCAGTTCCTGTAGTTAATGAGTTCCCAGAAGTGTTTCAAGAAGATCTTCCTGGAGTTTCTCTCGAAAGGGAAATCAACTTTGGAATTGATCTCCTTCCAGATACCCAGCCTATCTCTAGTCCTCCTTACAGAATGGCTCCAGCTGAGCTTAAGGAACTGAAAGAGCAGTTGAAAGACCTTCTAGATAAGGACTTTATTAGACCTAGTATTTCCCCATGGGGTACACCAGTGTTGTTCGTAAAAGAGAAAGATGGTTCTCTCAGAATGTTCATTGACTATAGATAGTTGAACAAAGTCACAATCAAGAATAAATACCTTATCCCCCTAGGGTTCCAAACATTTCTCAAAGATAGACGTCAGATCCGGTTATCATCAGCTTAGAGTCAGAGATAGTGACATTCCAAATATAGCCTTCAAAACCCGATATGGTCATTATGAATTCGTAGTAATGTCATTTGGACTAACAAATGCTCCTGCAACTTTCATGGATCTGATGAACAAAGTGTTAAAGCAGTATTTGCACTTGTTCGTTATCGTTTTTATTGATGATATCCTCATTTATTCTATGAATGAGGAAGAACATGCGAGTCATTTGAGGGTTGTTCTGCAAACTCTCAAAGATTGCCAATTATTCGCTTAATTTAGCAAATGTGAGTTTTGATTGCAGTTAGTTGCTTTTCTTAGATATATAGTGTCTAGTGAAGGGATTCGAGTAGATTCCCAGAAAATAGACTTAGTGAAACAATTGCCTAGACCTACCTCTCAGGAAGATATCAGAAGTTTCTTGGGTCTAGCGGGTTATTATAGAAGGTTTGTGGAAGGATTTTCATCCATAGCCTCTCCATTGACTAAGTTGACAAGAAAAAGGTGAAGTTTCAGTGGTCAGATGAATGTGAGAAAAGCTTCGCAGAACTGAAAACCAGGTTGACTACAACTCATGTTTTCACTCTACGAGAGTTCAGACGGCTATGTTATATATTGCGATGCATCCAGATTTGGAAGATCTGGAGACACTACTTGTATGGTGTTCATGTAGATGTGTTCACTGACCATAAGAGTCTTCAATACGTGTTCACCCAGAAAGAGTTGAATCTTCGCCAGAGGAGATGGCTTGAGTTCTTTAAGGATTATGATATGAGTGTGCATTACAATCCTAGTAAGGCGAATGTAGTAGCAGATGCTCTTAGTAGACTATCTATGGGTAGTGTAGCCCATGTTGAGGAAGAAAGGAAAGAACTAGCAAAGGATGTTCACCGGCTTGCTCACTTGGGAATTCGCCTTATGAGCATATCAGATAATGGTGTCACAGTTTAGAATGGGTCAGAATCTTCTTTGGTAGTAGAGGTTAAGGGAAGCAAGACAGTGATCCAATCTTGCTTGAGCTTAAGGGTGCAGTCCACAATCATAGATTGGAGGTTTTCTCCCAAGGGGGAGATGCTGTACTTCGCTATCAGGGTAGATTGTGTGTTCCTGATGTGGGTGAATTGAGACAGTATATTTTCGCAGAAGCCCATAACTCCAGATATTTTATTCGTCCAGACGCCACTAAGATGTACTACGATATGCGGGGAGTCTATTGGTGGAATGGTATGAAAAGAGATATAGCATATTTTGTTGCTAAGTGCCCAAATTGCCAACAAGTAAAGGTAGAACATCAGAAACCAGGAGGTATGACTCAATAGATTGACATTCCTACTTGGAAGTAGGAAGTGATCAACATTGACTTCATCACAGGTTTACCTTATACTCGCAGACATCATGACTCCATTTGGGTGATTGTTGATAGAGTTACTAAGTCTTCTCGCTTTTTGGTGGTCAAGACTACAGATTCGGCGGAGGACTATGCCAAGCTTTACATTAATGAGATTGTGAGGTTGCATGGGGTTCCTTTGTCTATCATCTCAAATATAGGTCTTCAGTTTACCTCTCATTCCTGGAAGTCATTTTAGAAAGGTCTTGGTACTCAAGTTAATCTTAACATAATATTTCATCCCCAGACGGATGGCCAGGCAAAGCGTACCATTCAGACCTTAGAGGGCATGTTGAGATCTTGTGTGATCGATTTCAAAGGGATTTGGGATGATCACCTTCCTCTGATTGAGTTTGCCAATAATAATAGTTACCATTCCAGCATACAGAAGGCCCCTTATGAGGAATTGTATGGGTGTAGATGTAGATCTCTAGTTGGTTGGTTTGAAATAGGTGAAGCAGCTTTGATAGGACCAGATTCAGTCCATGATGCTATGGAGAAAGTGCAACTAATTAGAGATAGACTTAAGACTGCCTAGAGTCACATGTGAGAAGAAGGGAATTAGAGTTCCAAGTTGATGAGTGGGTTTTCCTGAAAGTGTCACCTATGAAAGGGGTGATGATATTTGGCAAGAAAGGGAAGCTCAGTCCTAGATATGTAGGCCCTTACAAGATTCTGAAGAGGATTGGTAAACTGGTTTATAAGTTAGAGTTGCCAGCAGAATTAGAAGCAGTGCATCCAGTTTTTCACATTTCACTTTTGAAGAAGTGTGTGGGTGATCTAGCATCCATAGTGCCATTAGAGAGTGGAGCCGTGAAAGATAGTCTCTCATATGAGGAAGTACTAGTAGAGATTCTTGATTGTCAGGTTAGAAGGTGAAGAAACAAAGAAGTCGCTTCAGTCAAGGTTTTGTGGAGGAGTCAGTCCGTAGAGGGAGCTACCTGGAACCAAAAGCAGCCATGAAGTCCAAGTATCCTCACCTCTTTCCTTCCGATTCCATTCCAGCCTGAGGTAATAGTTCATCTTCAGTTTTTCAGTCATTCATGCACTAATTCAATCTTAGTGTTTTTTTCATTCAGTCAGCCTTGCATTTTCAGCGTATTTGCATGTTCTTGGAACTCACTTAAGTCAGAAATTAGTTTCTAGTACTTAGTGGTAGGGATTGCAGCTTTTTCCCTCTATACTCAGCTAGTTTAGTCTTCATTTGAGGACGTATGGTCCCAAAGGGGAGATAATGTAGCACCCCATATCCGAAACAGACCAAAAATAAAGATTTTGAGAAGTTGCAGGTGAAACCCACGATTGCCACCCACGGACTGTAAGTCAGACCACGGCCCATGCTAGTGGTCTGTGGTTCACCATTGCAATCCCTCTCCAAACTCAGCTTAGAAAATCAACTAAGTGTCGACCCACAGATAGACCCACGGACAGACCCAGGTCTGTAGGCCAGACCACGGTCCGTGGTCTGTGTCCGTGGATCGAGGCCTTCACCCAGCCTCTGACATGAACGACAGCCGACTAGCACGGACCGTCGTTCAATCCACGGTCTGTAGTTCTGATCGTTGGTGAAGGTCAGCAGCCAGTTATGGGAAAATTTCTGATTGGGTAAACTTCTAATGGTCATCCCTCTTAGCACAAAAGGAATTAGGTATCCCATGACCCACTATATGATGGAAAATTGAATTCTCTTTCCCACGCCACTGAGTTTGCTAAAATCTGACCTACGAGTAAAAAGTTATACTCATTTTAGTGAAGCCCTGTCGGGCAGACTTGACCTATGACCCCATTCTATGGACCGTAGGTCCCATCCGTTGGTCACTCCGACATCAGTTAAGTCAGGGGTCTTTTGGTCTTTTCCTATTTCATTTAACACCTAAGCTACATCGTCTAGACCCTAAATTCTGAGGTTTTAGTCAGTTTAAGTCTAGAAACATAACTAGAACTTACCTAAGTCAAATCATTAATCAAAACTTAGAAAAATTAGAGCGTAAGAGGAGAAGAGAGGTCAAGAACCCTAGTTCAAGAACGCAGCAAGGTTCCATCAGTTCCATCCCCGAAATCTAAAGATTCCTCCATGGAATTCGTCCCCAGGTATGTGGGATTTCACTAGTGGGTTCCTTTCACCCATTAGGTCCCTAGTTTTCAGTCAGTTTCTTGGTTCCCTTATAATAACTAGACCTAGGGTTTCTTGATTGTTAGAATTATTAGGTTCTTAGCTGTTAGAATGATCCAAATCGAATTAGTATATTAATATTCAGTTTATTGCATGAATTCCAGAACCCTAGCTATATATTTCTTTAGTTCTTGAATTACACATGCTAGGTAAGATATTTCAGTTATTCAGTTACACATGCCTTAGTTATTAATGCATCAATATCAGTTGCATACTCAGTTTGCATGTTCAGTTTGATCTATCCAGTACCTTACAGAAATTCAGTCATAATGTGTTAATTACTTAATCCATTGAGAGTAGCATAATACCGAGTTGGACTAGGCTTCAACATACCCAAATAGTCCTACAACTACTAGCCACGTAGGTTGTAAGTCCCCTCTGCGGGCATCATTTCAGTGATCACGCTAGTATGCCTCTATTCCTCTGGCAAGGTATATTGAGTCCTCTCGATGGGGCGTATACATCGGACTCCACATTTAGCTCATGTGGTTTTATTATCGATTATTAGTAGCTCCCACAATTCAGTCAGATTCTATTGCATTGACCATTTATCAATATATCCAATATTCAGTCTCAACATGTTATAAATTAGTCACTTCATTCAGTTAGCTCAACATTCAATATCTATATCATGTTCAGATTATATCATTGCTTATTTGCTTTGTTCAGTGATATGTTATTTCAGTTTTATTCTATCATGCATGCTCAGTACCTTTCAAGTACTGATGCATACTCTGCGCTACATCTTCTCGTGATGTAGGTTTAGATTCTCAGCATCCAGATCATGCTTAGATCACTTCTCGATAGTCAGTTCAGCAGCATCAGTGGTGAGTCCTCATTCTTTGAGGACCAGTGACATTTTTATCTTTTCAGGACTTTTAGTCCTTTAGTTTCAAGTTTGCTAGATCTAGTTGGGGCATGCCCCAACATTTCTAGTCAGTTTAGAGGCTTATTTCAGACATAGTTAGATTCAGCTTAGAATTGAGTTAATATCTTCTTTGTATTAAACTCATCAGTTTTTATATATCTCAGTTATAGTATATGGGTATTCCCCATTTTTTTCATTTCATTTATGATTATAGCTTCCGCATCAGTTTATTATCTTTAGTATGCTCATGATCATGTCAGCAAGGTTAGCTTGGGATCACTTGTGGTCCTAGGTCCCGTGTCCGCGTCTCGGAGGTAGTCTCGGGGCGTAACACCACTGGTAAAATATAATAATATCTAGTTTAATTTACAACTATGCAAAAGGGATACTAGATAGTCTTGTTTCATGTAAAATGCAAAATATAGAAGCAAAGATCATATGATGAACTTCAGCAAGACACAAGAAACTGTTACCCAACATGCAATTCTCAAGAAAATAAAATAAGCAAGAAAAAAGCCAAGACAAACAAGAAACATGAGCTAAGATTTAAATTTTTTCTGTTTTCTTTACCTCTTTGCGATCATCTATTATGCAGAAGTTGAAGAGTGAGAAAATATTTGTTAAATAAAATGAAAAAAGTCTATTGAGAAAGATAAGGATCATCCATTTTCCATATTTTCTGGAGAAAGATTGTTGTGCATCAAAAGTTTAATTTTTTTTAAATCTAACCTTGTAAAAGTCACCTTCTATGTAAAATTGTACTGCACGTCAACTACATTAGGATCTTTTCCCATGCTAGCTAAATCTATAGAGAACAGCAATATACAACAAATATAAATCATTTGTAACAACAATACAAAAAAACTATAAAAAAAGTACTAATACTCTTTTCAATTTGTTCAAGATTATCTAGATCTTCTTAAACACTAGCTTAAATAGAGTTAAATAATAAATGTAAAAGACAAAGTTATTTGAAATATGAATTACCTAAAAATAATAACAATGTAATGATAACCAAAGTAAATTTATTATCTAATACTTAAAGCTAAACATAGAAGTAAAGAATTAATGCAAAATAGTACTTAACAATAATCACTAAAAGTAAATTTATTATGTAATACTTAAAGTCAAATAGAGAAGTAAAGAATTAATGAAAATTAGTTATTAGCAACAATCACTAACAATAGAAAATTAATAATCAAACAAAGTAGGTAAACAAAGGTGGGAAAAAGACATGAATTGCCATCAAAATTAACCCAAACTAACCATAATAATAAATCATTATTTAATGATCAAAAAGGTTGTCTAGAAAAGTTCACCATCACAGGAGAACAGCCAAAACTACAACAACCATCTAAACTAAAATTATCAACACTAAAAAAAATGTCATAATACTTAATCAAACTTTTAAAAAAATATAACTTGTTGAGTTTTAACTTTTCTATCCAAATTTAAAGAGTAGATTAAAGCTATACTAAAATAACAACAACCTCACTAAAATTAAACAACACTGCCAAAGATGTTGGCAAAAGAGATGAACGACTACTCGAATAAGATGTTAACACAAAGAAACTGATCTTTTCTATTGCTTTTCGAAAACAACGATACAAGTCTTTAAATAGAACTTGGAAACAAACAAATCGAGAGAAAAGAATAGGGCACTAGTTTAGCACTAACCCATTACCTGCTAACTGACTAACATCAACTAATTCGGACTCCTAGAGCTAGTTAACTGGAAACATAAAAGACTCCTAAAAGTACTTCCACTAATAACACTAAACTTTTGAATCAATCAACTAACAAAAGACATTCTCACAAATAAAAAGTAAAAGAAACACATGGAAGATCAAAATAGACTTGAAACCAAAACAGATGATGTCAGAGTAGCAAATCTCACCAGAAATGGAGGGTTGATGAAGACGTGGTTCATTCTTGTTAGTTGTTGTTGACCAAAAATCCTGAAAATGAAAAAAAATAGAATAAAAGGGGAGTGAATAACATAGTTGTTTGTTGGTTGCGCGAGCTTGAGCTTGAGCTTGTTGGTCACAATTTTGAGCCCCAACAAAGTTTTTCTAGTGATATCTTGTTGTTTTTTTGTCATTCACTAAAGTGGCGAAGAGGACGGACTAGGGTTTTGGTGGTGAGATTTGGGGGTTCATTTTTCGTCCACTGGAGTGGGGGTTTTGGTTGTGAGATCTTGGGGTTTATTTGTGTTCACTGGAGTGGTGAATAGGATGGAGGGGGGTTTTGGTTGTGAGATCTGGGGATTCCTTTGTGTGCACCGGAGTGGTGAAGAGGACGGGATAGAATTTTGGTGGTCAGATCTGGTGGTTTATTTGCCGTTCGTTGGAGTGGCAAAGAGGATGGAGTGGGGTTTTCGTTTCAGGCGGTGTGGTTGTAGGCGGATCTACTGTTGGTTGTTGTTTGGTGCTTCAATTCATCGTAGGGTGGATCTCCTCATGGATAGCAGTGTGAGAAGGGAGAAAGGAGGGTAAGGCAGTGGTTTTGGGTCTGGTTGGAGCTTTGAGATCACTTGGTTATCGTGTTTTGCCGAAACTTGGAGCTCACCTATGAGTTTTTCTATTGGTGAGAGGTTGTGGTGAGCGAGAAAGCTAGAGTGTGGTTGGTGGTGGAGGCTTTCTGGTGATTTGGTGGTGTCTTGTTTGTTGTCTTCTCCAGTAGTAAGGAGAGAAGAGGAGTGGTGGTTTGAGTTGTTTCACAGAACAATGGTGGAGTTGAGATCTAGACATGGAGGGGAAAACTTTTTTCATGACTCTCCCTTTTAGAAATTCCTCCCCCACATCCCCCACTTCCCCCCCCCCCCTCCCAATGCCTAAAAATATTCATCACTTCTTTACTTCATGATTAAGTTAGCATTATAAAAGCCATCAAAATTATTGACTATTAAAATTGTGCTAAAAACAATATGATAATTAAATGTTTATATATGTAATTCATTAGTTTTATTTAATGAATTAATAGATTGTGCTAAAATAAAAATAATTAATAGCATATAAAAATATAATTTAATGAAAAATGATGGTTTAGAAAAATTAAACAATATTTCATATTCTGCGCACTGTGAAAAATATATATTAATAATTAAAATCAAACAAAATTCAAAATAAACTAATAAAAATCATAATATTTTAAAAATAAGTATAATTATCAATAACTATATAAAGTTGTAGAAAATATATTTTGAACTATTTAAAAAATAAAAATTTAAATTATTAACTTTAAAAATGTCAGTCCAAAATTGAATGTCAACAACAATCAATTGATTCAAATAAACAACGATCGCACAAATTTCAAGAAAATGAATATTTGATGTCACATAAACTAATCCAGATATTTTTGAAGTAATAAGAAAATCGATTTTAAGAATTTGGTAATTCTTTTCACATGCACCCGATCGCTACTCACTAGTTCACCTGCAATGATTTGAACTTTAACAAAAGAATTCTCAAAGTGATGTCTCAAACTCAACAGCTCTACTTAACATTAGGTAAAGCATAAAGATTTTTGCAATTGAGTTGTTCATCATCACAACTTTCTTGAAACCTTTTAAACCTTGCAGGAGACTTCCTAACATATTGCACGACATGTCTAACACGTTAAATAAAAGAATAATTTTCTTTTAAATTATCCTGAACGATAAGATTCACAATGTGCGCCATACACCTCACTTGAATGTGATTACCATTCATCAAATCAGTTTCCATCTTAGTCAATTGCTTAGAAAATTCTTTTACAATCACATCGATTGAGCTGACATTATCAACTGTGACAATGAAGATTTGATTTATCTTTCACTTACGTAAGCACCTAACAAATTAAGTATTTTCTTATGCATATTTCATTCACTGTCAATCCAATGGTCAGTGATACACATGTAATTAATTTGTTGTACAAAAATCCAAGTGTCGGTGAGGATATAGATCCTTTGTTTGGTTTCCATAATTACTTCCTTAATTTTGTTTTTCTTCGTTAAAAAAACTAAAACAAACTACATGAAGGGATCCAAAAATGAGGTTGCACCATTTCATAAACTCTTAAACCTTCTTTCTCAACAAAGCTAAAAGGAAGCCCATAAACTATTATCATATGATATAAAACTTCTCTACACTCTTCTTGATTAAATTTTCAAGAGACAACAATTACTTCACCTTGACTATTCCCTGGAATAGCTTTAAAGGCTATATTTGACTATTTTTTATCAACACTAGAAGGACATTTGGGACACGTCAATATATGATCAAGAAGAGTAGACGTACAATTTCTCATCTTAAGAGAATACTTATGAGAGCAATGGTCACATTATGCTTGTACCTTTAGAAGTAACAATTTCTGTAAAATGATCCCACACAGCATATCTTCTTTTCCTTTATATATCAATAGTTGACGCCATAATTTTAGATTGACTTTATGTATTTGATTCCTCACTTTCACCCGTCACCTTATCGTTTGTTTGTCTTTAGCCATGCTATGAGTTTGATTTTGAGTAACTGTGCTATGAATAATAAATTCAAAAAATTATCAAAAAAATAAAAAGTCACAAACAACATGAAAATCAACAACATAATACAACAACAATGAAAAAGAGGGCAATTTGTCTTAAGAAAATAGCAACCCATCAAAACATAAGCTAAAAATTTCTCATTTATGAAGTTTGAGATAAACATTTGAGTCAATACTTGCATACTAAAATAGATTCAACACTTAGAAAACACATGCCCTGCACAACGAAATAATTAGACTATGATAACATATGTAGTACACTACACTCACATACCTAAATTGCATACACATTATTATTCAAATGGAGAAACAAAAAAAACTAAATAAGAAATGGAGAAAAGTAAAAAAGAATCACATTAAGAAGGAAGGTAAATAGATAAACAAAAAGAGAGATGGAGACTTTACTCAGTACCTACCAACGAGAGAGAAAGATTAATCAAATAAACTTGAGATCTGAGAAGCAACTGAGCAGTGATCAGCAAGAAGAGTTGAAGAGACGAAGATACCTACATATGGCATTACAATTTACACCTTAACCTCTTTAAAAATTTAGTGATTTTTTGAGTTTTCTGGCTTGCTCAATAGTTTATAAGGCAAAATATTTAATTACAATTTCCTGGCTTTATGGCTTTAACCTTTAGAAGTTAGGACTAATATATATATATAGTTACTCTTATATATCTGGGAAAATATTAGATGAGGTTAATATACCTAAAAATGTAAATATGGTAACTCGTAACTAGTTAACCATTTATCCAATCAGGAAATTGAATAATCCACCTCACACCTATAAGACGTTAATTATAAAACTTTAATACGTTCCCAAACCGTTTATTCGATAATCCAATACTAATAGGTCAATAAGTCAATTTTGTGGATGGCTTATCAATTACGGTTCTGTTTTGAACACCCCTACTTCTTGATATTCCTTGCTTGATATGATAATTTACATCCTTTTCATCTCTTGTCAAAAATTTTGAGCCATAATTAATAATATAGTCATTTAAAATATTTCATGACCTCTCCCATCATGCTACCATGATTCTACCTATGGAGGATGAGAGGGTTCAGTGCTTTATTCGTGGGTTGAGACTACAACTGCGAGTTGAGACTCGGTCTATGCGCGGTCTCAGCGGGTCACTCCTTTCTAGATGTTGCTAATCATGCCTGCACTATTGAGAAACTCTATCGTGAGGCGCAATATGATAGCGACAAGAGGGCAGCTACAGTAGGTCCCATTCTAAGGAGAGGGATTCCTATAATAGGCCAGGAAGCGGTTTCAGCAACGTTAGCCAAGTCGGCATATTCAGGCCTCATTAGAGAGTTTAGAGAGTGATAAGTATAGCTAAAGTGAGTTTGGATCTAGTCAGAGTCGTGGGTCCCAAGCTAGTATTTCAAGCCTTGGTGGTCGTTCTTTTAGAAGAAGATCATCTTCACATTGTTTTAAAGGTGGACAATTTGATCATTGTTCCAAAGATTTTCCCATGCATAGGCGGATTGCTCCAGCTCTACCAGCTAGACTAGTAGCACCTTCTGCTAGGGGTTGAGGTCAAGGTCAGGACCGTCGTGGTGGACAAAAGGATATTCGGAGTCATTCTTGGGGAGGTATGTTAGGTGGTAGAACTAATTGTCAGGTCAGATGTGGACATGGCTATTTCTATGTAGCTCCAGTGAGGGCGGAGATTGAGGGATCAAATGATGTGATCACAAGTATGATTCTTTCGTACCATCAGTTTGTTCTAGGCTCTACCTATTATTATGTGTTTGTGTATTATGATTCTCATATGGGTATGATTTTTTAGCCTATGGCAGCACCGTTGCGTGTGTCGGCCCCCGTACGTGAGCCTTGAGTAATGGATCAGTTGTTTCTATCATGCTTAGTTACTATCCAGGCCGTCAAATCCCAGGATAACCTTATATTGTTAGATATGCTTGATTTTGATGTGATTCTTTGCATGAACTGGTTATCCCCCTTCCGTGCAGTTTTAGATTACTTCTCTAAGACCTTTACCTTAGTCATGCCTGGTTTTCCTCTGATGGTGTGGCAGGGCTCCATTAGCTACACACTGATTAAAATTATCTCTTTTATTCAAGCTCGAAGGCTAGTGGCTAGCTGATGTTTGTCTTACTTGGCATATATGCATGATGTGAGTAAGGAGGTCCCTCCAATTTATTCCATTCTAGTCATCCATGGTATTGTAGATGTGTTCCCTACCGACCTACCAAGCCTAGCCCTAAACCGTGATATTGATTTTCCTATTGAGCTTGAGCAAGGTACTCGACTTATTTCTATAATGCCATATTGGATGGATCCTATAGATCTTAGTGTTCAGCTTCAAAATATATTGGGTAAGGGATTCATTAGGCCTAATGTATCGCCTTCGGTCTCTCTCGTTCTCTTGGTGAAGAAGAAAGACGGTACGATGCATATGTGTATTGATTATATGCAGTTGATTAAGGTGACAGTGAATAACCACTAGCCCATGCATATGATTGATGATATATTTTACTAGCTTTAGGGTGCCACAATGTAATCAAAGATTGATTTGAGGTCTAGTTACCATCAGTTGAGGATTAGGGCAACAGACATCCCTAAGACTGCATTTAAGACTCGTAGCCACTATGAGTTCCTAGTGATGTCTTCTGGGATGACTAATGCCCCTTACCACCTTCATGGACTTAATGATATGGGTATTTAGGTCATATCTTTATTTGTTTGTCATTGTGTTCATAGATGAAATTTTTGGGAACTCATTGAGCAGGAGTGGTCATGAGAAACATCTGAGGATTGTGCTCTACACTTTGAGAGATCAGCGGCTTTATGCCAAGTTCTTAAAGTGTGAGTTTTTTCTATCGTCTGTAGTGTTCTTAGGGTACCTAGAGTCCAAGGATGGCATCATGGTATATCTAGTAAAGATTGAGGCTATTCGTGATTGGGCTAGGCCTAATTCAGTTACTGATATTCGGAGCTTTGTCAATTTTGTAGGCTACTACAAACGGTTTGTGGCGGGCTTCTCCACCATTGTTGCACCTTTGAACCAATTGACTTGCCTAGATTTTCCTTTTGAGTGGTCTGAGGAGTGTGAGTTGAGTTCTTGGAAGCTCAAGAGTTGCTGACTACCACTCATGTATTTACTATTCCAGTTGAAGACGACGACTTGTCAGTCTATTGTAATGCATCCAACATTGTTTTGGATTGTGTTTTAATATAATAGGGACGATTTATTACTTATGTGTTGAGGCAGATTAGGCTCCATGAATGCAACTAACCCACTAATGACTTGGAGTTGGCAGTGGTAGTTTTTGCGCCTAAGTTCTTGATGCACTACTTGTATGGATTTTTTCGTGAGATCTACACTTATCTCAATATATTATCAACCAAAAGGACCTAAATTTAAGGCAGCGTCACTAGATTGAGGTTCTGATAGACTATGACATCTCTATTCTCTACCATCCAGGCACGGTGAATGTAGTAGCGGGTGCGTTAACTAAGAAGGCAGTGAGTATGGTAGTCTAGCCTTCTTATCTACTATAGAGCGAACTTTTGAATTGGACATTAACTCCTTAGCTAATCAGATGGTTCATTTGGATATTTTATATTCTAGGCGTGTTTTAGCCTATACGGGAGTTCAATTGTCCTTACTTGATCAGATCTATAGGCTTTATTTTGAGGATGAGGCCACGGTGGAACTTTGAGATCGAGTGTTAGTAGGTGATATCGGTCAGATTACCTTGGATTCGAATAGGGTTTTGTGATTTGCAGGCTATACTTGTGTTCAGAGAGTTATGGGTTTGATTGAACTAATACTTTGTGAGACCCACAATTTTAGGTATTCTATTCATCCGGGCACGGTGAAGATTTATCGTGACTTAAGGCAAAAGTATTGGTGGGCCAACATAAGGAGAGATATTATAGACTATATGTTCCATTGCCTGAGTTGCCTGTAGGTGAAAGCTGAGTATTTGAGGCCTGGTGGTGATTTCTAGAGATTATCCATTCTGGACTGCAAGTGGGATCACATCACTATAAACTTTGTGGTAATTTTTCCTTGAAGGTGTTGACATCATTTAGGTCATCGGTGATGGATTGACCAAGTCAGTACACTTCCTCCCTATTCAGTCTTTATTCAGTATCGAGAGGTTAGCCTGTATCTACATTCGTGAGGTGGTTAATCTTTATGGTGTGGCGATCTCCATTATAACAGATCAGGGTGCTCAGTTCACTTCTAGCTTTTGGAGGACTTTTCAAGATGAGTTAAGTACTCGTGTTGACCTTAACACAACTTTCCACCCGCATATTGATGGCTGGTCGGAGCATACTATCCACACTCTTGAGGATATATTGTGGGCTTGTGTTTTAGAGTTTGAAGGTCACTAGGACCAGTTCTTGCCTTTAGCCAGATTTGGGTATAACAAAAGCTACAATTCTAGCATTCAGATAGCCTGTTTGAGGCCATATATGGTAGGTGTTGTCGCTCTCCGGTTGACTGGTTTGGGTCTATAGAGCCTAGCCCTCGTGGTATAGACTTGTTTGAGGAGGCTTTGGAGAAGGTGAGAGTGATTCAGGATAAACTTCAAACAATTCAGATCAGGCATATTATTTATCCGGATCATAGGCTGCTGGATACCTTTGAGGTTTCTAGTTGATGATAGATTTTTCTTCTATATATTACTTATGAAGGGAGTGATGAAATTAAGGAGGCTGGGAAAGCTTAGCCCAGGTATATTAGGACTTTTGTGATCCTCCGTCAGCTGTAGGTTGCTTATTAGTTAGCTTTATGTTCGATGTTCTCATCTATCCACCTAGTCTTTCATGTTTCGATTCTACGCTAGTATGTTCCTGATGAGTCTCATGTGCTTTAGTGTGATGTAGTAGAGTTGGATGACTGCTTGACCTTCATGGAGGCACCAGTTCCCATTCTAGCAAGAGATGTGCGACGTTTACACTCGAGAGACATTCATGTAGTTAAGTTATGTTGGAGGCATCATCTAGATAAGGAGGTAATTTGGGAGACCAATCATGATATACGGGACCAATTTCCTAGGTTGTTCGAGACTTTAGATATTCTTGACTCTTACTTTCATGGACAAAAGTATTTTTTAGTAGTGGATGTTGTAATGTCTTGCAGGTCATTTATGTGTTTATTCCTCATGCTCTTTGTTTGGAGCTTTCATGTAGTGACCCAACTCAATTATGAGTTGATGGGACAAATAGTATGGTACTGGTCATTCGTTTAGTTTTTATGCGAGTTTTAGTGTTTTGGAAATTTTGAACCATGAACGGTCATTTTTTATTAGCAGTTCAAGAAAATGTCCTCGTAATCAAATTTTGTTGATTTCAACAGCTTCAGAAGGGTCTTTTTAATCTAGTAGCATAGTCAACATAATTCCCGAGGCTGTGCGATTAGGCATTTTAACTTTCAAGTTGAGGCCTAAGTTTGAATTTAGTCAACATTCTGATTGAACAACCTTTGGATGAGAATTTTGTTAGTGCGATTAGATCTGGGATGTTGAGTTTGGTCTAAAACGACCCTTCGTTTAGGTCTTCAGGGCTTTGGGCTAATTCTGAGGCCCCTCGTGTATTTTGGCTTGAAACAAAAATAGGGTGTAGGACCATCTTAATCGAGACGACCTCACATGGAAGTTTTGATGGTTTTTTGAGTCCGAAATGATGAATACAATGGGGTAGCATAGTTTGTTTGCATACACGGGGTTCTCAACAAATCCTGGGCACCTCGTTAAAGTTTGGAGGCCTTGCAGTCGAGAAGGCCACCTCATGGCCTCTCTATTGAAGGCAAAGTCGTGACTAGACTTGGCTCCTATTGGTTGTTTTGCGATTTCTCTTCCTTTCGAATTCTGAATTTTGTGATTCAAAGTCCCAGATGCTTCTAATTATCGGGGCTACATGGTGGAGTAATTGGATTGTGTCAGTGAACCTCCGTTCGAGCTGAATATTGCCTAGAAGGTGCTTTTTTTTCTTCTTTTTTCGTAAAATTGGCTTTTTATTGCTTGTTGTTGTCTCTACTGTTTTAGGATGCTAATTGTGTTCAAATTTGGAACATAAGTTCAAGGCATAGTTAAGAACCATTTGATAGAGATAATTTTGGAATTTTCAGCACAGATCCCATGATTTCCATTTGAATCTAAAATTGGTATGACTTTATTTTGGGTGAGTTTAGTGTCTCTATGAGCAAATTGACATTTTGATACTATTCTTGATAGCATGGCATCATTAAGAGGCCATTCAGAAGAGAAAAGCGATGGCGTTGTCATCTAGCGCGTGGTTGGCCTACATGTAGACTACGACTTCTCTTCTAATTATATTGAGCATGAATGTGTGAAATCATGATGATTAGTGTGAATTGGGGGCAAGTACCTAGTTATTCATTCTTTTCTTCTTAGAAACCATGATTTATTATTGATTACTACTAATTCGAGGGTAATGCCGTGTTAGTTGGGGGTCGTATGTATTTTGAAGTTTGTTACGTGATTTACTTGTTTTACTACGTGTTTCTTGAAGCATGTTTTGCCTTAGTCTAGGATAGACTAGTTTTCCCTTAATATAGTGAGCCTTGTGACTTTTGCATTTCTCCAAGCATGTATGGACAGACTAGGTCCTTGTAGACTGGAATAGTAGACTTAGGTCTAACAGTATGAGCCTTAATCTAGGCGTTTGTGCAGCTTGTTAGCCCTTTTGTCCTCTTTCCGTAATTATGCAACTTCGATGCATTACCAGAGGTGTTATGTGCTTTCTCGGGATTGCAGTACTTCAGGATTGGAGCCTTTTGTGATATCTTTTAGAGCGGACATCGATACATGGTGTCTTGGGGCTACTAAGGATCCTCTTCGGAGCCGATAAGCCACTAGGTCACTCATTCTAGCTAGGCAGCTTACGCCTCTAGCACTAGACTAGATGGCTAGGAGGCATTGACATCTGAGATCCTCTACGGATTTGATACGCCCCCGGGGCACTCTTGCTAGCTAGCGGCTTATGCCCCTAGGAGTGGACGGTTTTGCTGGACAGCCTGGGTTGATTGTCACTTTTTTCTAAATGGGTTGGGAGTTGGCTAGTTCTTGGTTACATGGGTTGGGAGCCCGGCTGATGTTCTTGGATTCAAATATGGGTTACTCTTCTTTCTTGTAGACTTAGCTATTATTTGTACATGTTGGGCCTATGGGGTCCATTCGGATTTCATTTAAACTTGCGCACGATTGTACCTTCTGGATTATAGGGGTCCAGTTAGGTTTAGTTTAGTTGTACTTAGATTTACATTCAGTTTCCTTGTGTGCCTTTTTTCATATCTGCTTTGACCTCTGCTTGTGTCGAGATTCTATCTTATGATATTGTTTTTACCTTTCTAGCGCATTTGTTCTATAATGCCTACTAAGAGCCTTTTTTTGTACTTATGCTACATTATGGAATTTCTCGTGATACAAATCCTAGTACCAGCTACCAGCACTGATCATTCGTGCCATTTTTACAGCTTGTGGATATCAGAGACGAGGGTTAGAACTTGGCATCCTAGATCAGCATGTATTCTTTTGTATATATGTTAACTTGTTGATTGCCTTTGAGACAGCTTATTGTTGTCCACTCGTACGAGTCAACTTACCTATTGGTGAATTTTAGTGGGTGTCAACATGTCTTGGGAAGTTGGTTTGTGACAGATTGCATGATACACGTGAAACAAATTATATGTTAAAAAATTTGAACTCGAGCTTCAATCTAATGACTACAATTTAGGTTACTACTATTTTGTGTGCCATTTAGGTCTAAGGATTTCAATTTCCTTGCGCTTGTTGATTTAAAATTTCTTCAGTACCATGATTGTGTTCTTCTTGTTGTTAGTTAGGTAGTTCCTCCTCGGAAGAACCACTTTGGTCATCTCTTATGTTGATTTTCTTGCATTCTTTAAATTTATCATTTTCCAACTCCTGTAAATCCACTTTGTTTCTTTTATAAATGACTGAAATAAAAAAAAAATTGTGGAATACAATGAACGTGCTCATTAAAAGAATCATATAAATAGGCATAATTGTTCCTCAATTACCTTGCAAGAATTAATATTTTTGTCCATCAAGATACGATTAGACTTATTCAATAGGATATGTTCACCAGACTCCCAACTCACCTGAAAACCATGAATGACCAAATGAGAAAAAATAAACTAATTAATTGTATAAGTCAATTATAATATGTAGAATTTATAAATAAATTACATAGTAGGAGTAACTTTTTTCTTTTGTTTATTGGATAGTGGCTTCTTAAGAGGGCCCTCTTGGTCTTTTTTTGTTTTCCCTTCAATGTGTACTTTTAGTGATAGATACATAATTATAAACTATCTTATGTGAATACTTTGAATTTCATATTTTTATATTAGAATCTGCATCTATCTTCACATTTAAAGAATTAAAATTATCAATAATATGAATCTATGTGAGAGATATAATACCACTAATATAGTCTTGTTGTTGTTGGTTTTGAGGTATTTCCTCTTCGAAAAAATCATCGTCTCCTTTTACTTCTTGCTTTCATTCTCTTTGAATCTTTTAGTTTGTGTCATTTCTTTATCAGTTTCATCTTTATTTTTGTCAAGTGGATGGTGAAATAGAAAACATAAATAATAAAAGTTGAGTGATCATCCACAAAATTATCCCGTATATTTGATAGTAGAAAGGATATATGAAAAAGGAAAGATGACTTTGAAAGTATGATGGGACAAGTAAAAAGTTAACATTAATTTCATTAATTATAGTCTTGAAAAATTAATTAGAGATGGTTATTAAGTTGAAAATGAAGAGAAAAAAACAGGAAAATAGGTATATATGAATTTCCTTAATGAAGAGGTGAATAATAATGGAACTTGATATTGTATTCTTCTATTTTGCTTGTTGTACATAGTTGTCTGCAATCTTCCCCTCTTTCATGGGAAATTTTGAATTGGTCCCTTGATTTTCTTTTACTTGTCGAGCTTCTCTTCTTGAAAAATGTTAGTTAAGTATTTATTTTACTAGTATTTTTCATTAATTATACTTTAATTTTAAAATTTGACTACTTTTACTTTGATTAATTTTTTAAAAAATTACTTAATGATAAGATTAAATTGAAAAGAAATAAAAACACTCTATTAAATTTTTAAGTGGACAAAGAAAATTACAATGAACACAAATAAAGTGTACTATGTATAATTACTTAATACTTACCGTGAATAGTTTTTTGGTTTCATTTTTCATTTAATATCTTCTTGGAGCCTTCATGGTCCTTTTCAGAATTTTCTTTCATGTATTTTTCAGATTTTTTGTTCTTCTCAGCACCCTCTGTCTTTCTTTTGTGATTCGAGCATATTGAATGTATACTGTGAAATCAAATATACAAGGCAAGATCAATCTGGTGTTTAAACTCACCATGAATCCAAAGTTGGAGAACAATTGAACCTAAAGAAATAAGAAAATACTTTAGGCTTATATACACATTTATCGTTGAACTTGCATACAACATAGTCCAATCATAATTTGTCACAATGATGTCACTAAATCACCGGTGGAAGAACCAACTACAAACTCGGAATTACCCCAACACACCATTTATTAAAATCAAGTCATGATATAGATAGTAGGAAAACAGCTGAAAAACAACTAAAGAATTGAGTATCCAGAAACTCAATCAATAGTCAAAACTTTGAGAAAATACAACCCTCTAGAATCTAAAGTCGTAATACCAAACATTAAACCGTCAATTATAGGGATGAAACATAGAAAGCATGAACTAATAGTTTAATGTCTTTCATCGAAAAGATGGACAAGAAAATGTAGAGGAACAAATGGCATCATGGAACAGTAGCTCACTCTTGGATTCAAAGTCAAACCTCTCTTAACTGAGGTCTCGTATCAGCTGCCAGAAGATGCGTTGTATTCAACAAGAAAAGAACATGTGCATTATTAGTATACAACCAATGTACTTATAGGATCACACAGCCAACCCAAATCATGAATGTAAACAGACAACTACAACATAGTAGCACAAGCCAACACATATACAACAGTTGTAAATACATAGACTTCTAGTCACAATATTATGAATCAACCATACCTGGATGCATGTCCTAGATGATCAAAACTACAAGAACTAGGTCCTCTCATGGCCATAAAGGCATATACCCGATTCTCTCAAGGAACCCACTCATATATTATTAGTGTACCGGTGCAATACCAGAGCTAACAAGAGTTAGTATTCATACAAGGTGTGGTACCTGGACAATCATTACTATTCATGTACCAGTATGGTACTCAAGCCAACCAGCAATCACAAATAATCATGTACAATCAGAATCACAATGAACAATAGCACTTGAACCCACAAGTAATGTCACGACTCTAGCCTACACCCTGGATGTGGCCGGCACTCTAGAATCATTGTTGACCCCCAAGCGAACACTTATCCTGGCTTACTATAAGCGGAAAACCAACTCATATATACACAAGCATCAAACTGAAAGAAATGCTAAATCAACAGTGTAAGAAGTCTCAAAACTCTTTGAATATACTAAGTACTCTCCAAAACTATGTATCTATAAAGCCTCTATTGTACAAAGATGAGTGTCCAGACAAGACCCACGACTTCTCAAGAGAAATACTACTAACAACTCATAAAACTGGAGTCCTCCGGAAGCAAAGAGGTGTCTCGCAAAAGCTGACAAGCGGGTCACGTGATCTCAACAGACTCTTGTTGAGGATCCTAAGAACTTGTATCTGCATCATTAAAAGATGCAGGTTGAATGACATCAGTACATTAAATGTACTAGTATGTAATATAGCAGAATAACAAATAACTGAATGAAAGGACTATAATTGATATAGATATATACTCAACTGAATGTAAAGAAATAAAGCAATGAAATCGTTAAAACTTTAAAAAAGTGTTTACTCATCTCTGAGATCAACATATAAGTGATATAATAAAAATACACTTTTAACTATATTTTGGAGATTCTCTAACCGACAACCATCACTATGAGGTTCATGATGATACAGCGTCTCGCCCACTCTACCAAAACTATCATATACCAGTGTTGGGGGTATATTACCTCTCAACTAAGTGGATCCACTAGGCAATAAGGATTTATCTAAAAGTATGATCCTCTACCCATGTTGGCAAACATGGTTTATTGGGATTCTGAGTTCTCTGAACTCATCCCTATATTGGTGCTCAATACTACTCCCAATAAATATATATACTCACGCTCAAATTTATAAAACATATTCTTTCTCTATTTTCAGGTAATTACTCAAAATACCCTCTTAAAAGAGGTAATTCTCTAAAGTATATCTGAACTCATTAACACATTTAAAAATCAAAGTTTCTCTTTCTCAATGTAAAAAAATGATACATTTGAGACTATTTAGTTCCTTATTCTCTTTCACAAATCATTTTTCAGACTCTTTCTGACTCTTTCTCAATACTCTTCTTTGCTTTCTCAAAACGTAGTTTAAAACATTTATGTTTGTTTAAAAGATTCTTAATATGAACTCAATGAATACTTAGGGATAGGGTTCATGCTAAAGAATAGACATGAAAAATCAACTCAATAAATCTCAATGCACAATATACAAAAATTCAATAATTAGGAACTCAAGAACTCAGAACACAACATCAACTCGTCTCAAGAATACTCAAATCTGAGGATATAACCCTAGATTACTCTTTTACTAATTTGAAAGTAGATGTAGAGCGTGAGGACAAACTAATCCAATACTATGATAGTCTTACATACCTGATTATGAACATTTTAGAACGCAAACTTTAATACAGACTTGATTTATCTTGAGCTTCAAATTTTAGGACTTGATCTTGAGAGTAGAAACTCTTTTATGAAGTTCCTAGAGTGGAAGAACTTGGGAAAACTTTGGATGGAAAGTTTCTCTTTGTATCTTGAATTTTTGGCAGGGAAGTTTTTAGGGTTCTTGATAGAGAAGAGGAACCCCAAGTGAGTTTTGTGAGAATTTCTAGGTACTTGAATGTTTAGATTGATGATTTTGAGAGGAAAACTAATTAGTTGAACGATATACTCAGTTAAAACACTCAAAACATAAATAGGGTTAAAAAGCTTCGGAAAGGACCGAAATAACCTTGAAATGCATGCATGAAGTTCCTAAAAAATACTTGCAGAAACCCTTCACGGATGGCTCAATGGTTCGTGGAACACTCCATCTTTTGTCACGTCGTTCGTGAACTTCGACTATCTGACATGGATTTACTAAAACAGGCATAACGTTTTACTCCAAACTTGAAATGGAGCAATCTTGGTGGCGTTGAAAGAGGAATCGTAGACCTTTAATTTCATAGTTTATGGGACAAATAATTCATTATTATACAACATATATCATTGTTTGAACTTGACTTAAGTAGAATCTTATATTGAAACTTTATCGTTAAGGAACCTTTCAACTCAACTTTGTGCTAGGAGTTTCTTGTGAACTTAATTAGGTGCAAAAACGTCAGGGTATAGGTTTATAAAGGGTGGGAAAGGACTAAAAATAGCCCCTCTTAGAAACTGACTATAGTCATATACGGTTTGTAGAAAAGTCTATGGATTGTTGGCCTCTCATAGAAAACATGTTGGGTTCTAGATCTCTTAAGTTGGGGTCTAAAAATCCGTTATACAACTTGTAGGAACTTTGACGGGCCATCCTCAATCATAGAAAGCTTACTGGGGTGTTTTAGGACTCTGTTTTCACGAAGCCTTTCTCCGACCGTAGGAACTTCTACCACCCATAGTCTAGTCCGTGAAATTAGACCTCAGAACCAACTTTCAAAGGTCTGGTTCCACGAACCCCTCTACAGTCTGTAGATACTTCTACAGGCCAGAGAAAGCTTTTGTGGCACCAGACTAACAAAATTTTCAAGGTTAAATTTTGGCTTAGGATTCTCGGAGTGTTACAAGTAATATAAACAAGTTCATTTCATAAGATTATAAACATGATTTCATTTCATCTCCTTCCCTGTATTTTCTCTAACATGGATTGCAGAAATAAAACTACAAAGCAATAAACATGCATCCATACATAAACTGGAAAATATGCAACCATCACTTACCTCGAATCAAGCCCCTTGGAAACTTAAAGAACTCTACTTTTCCCCTTGTTTAGCAAATTGGCTTAGTGTTGGTCTAAAACAACAATGCATACAATAATCAATTAAAAATGGCCTCAATATACCCGGATTATAACCAAATCCTAACCCCATGCCAATTCATGATAATTCTACCTAATCTAGGGCTTTTTCCATCATTAATACCAGTCAAAGACCTCCCCCGGAGTAATATCCTAGATTATGAGGCTTATGAATCAATTTACAAGATTGGGGAGTAATGAACTTACCTTTACCGTGAGTTTCGTGGAAAATCAAGTATGAAGCGCCGTAATTTGTCTTTCTCAAATCCAAAAACATTAATGTAGAAGATAGGAGGTTTTGAAACTTTTTATGCATAAAATACTTGACTTACCCTGCAATAGTGGCCCAGCCCAATATAGCGACCCCATCATAGTGGGTGTCAGCCCGCTATAACGCTTGAACACTCCCACTACAACAGTCGGATGCCCACTGTATTGGATTGCAAAAATTTCAGAGACTTGGCAATCCTTGAAAATCTCATTTTTCATATAATACCTTCTTCCTTTGACATTGGGAATTATCATCCTCATGATAAATTTGTTTTCAGGAATTATACTCACCTAAATTCATTTATGTAAATCCCCATGGGTTCCTTAATGTATTGGCTATGCTTAATATAATCCAAGCCTAGACATATCACTCTACCCATTCTGGGATGACCCTAGAACTCACCTCGCTCTGATTTTGATTGACACTAGCCTAGCCTAAAATAGTTAGGTTACTAACCAGAGAGTTTCTAGCCCAATTTATTTTACCATTGGCCTAGTCATAACGAATGGGGTGATTTATTATAATAGATACCAATATACCCATCACTTATCCCTGAGTGATCAAACAAGAATAGCTGGGCTAGAAATAGAAAGAGGATAGTACCTGAATCCCCGAACAGGTGAGGGTACTTCTCTCATATTTCCCTCTTCGTCTCCCAAGTAGCCTCCTTAATTGGACAATGTTTCCACAAGACCTTTACTGATTTCATCTCCTTTTTCCTCAACCTCCAAACATCTCTATCAAGAATCACTATCCTTTATTCTTCATACTATAATTCCTTGTTTAAAACTATTGAGTCCCACTTAATTATATAATCCACATTCCCATGGTACATTTCTAGTATAAACACATGAAATACTGGATGAACTCTAGACAGGTTGGGCAACAATGCTAACCTATAAGCCATTGTCCCCACAACTTCAAGAATTTCAAATGGACAAATGTAGCGAGGTCTAAGCTTCCCCATTTTCTAAACCCTCATGAATCCTTCAAAGGTGATACCTTCAATAGAACCTGATCACCAACCTAAAATTTGATGTCCCTTACCCTGCGGTACACGTATTCCTTCTTCCTACTTGGGATTCTAATAACTTACTATGATTACCTCTCACCCTTTCTTCGGCTTCCCTAACCAAATCAACACCCAAAGGTTTCACATCACTAGCCTTGAGCAATCTACATCCCTATTGAGTGGTAGCTTTACACTCATTCGAGGCATATTTAGTTCAACAATTAGTATCCTTAATGCCTAATTATATCCTATTCTAAAGATATTTTGATGATTTTCAGCTATGAAGGCTAGGGAACAAGGCAAAGATGAATATTTAGAAGAAAGGAAAAACAAACATGGAAAAAAGTGGAAACTCCACATCGTTGATAGCCTAACAACAAGGATGGATCGCCCAACTGCAACGGCATCGCCCAAAGTGACATTTCTTCAAACTTGAATTAATTGAGGCAAGTAGGCAAGGGATTCGTTTCAGGAAAAATCAAATCAGCAGTTATTTCTGCTCTACCATGAATTGTTGCTATTTTCGCACCCTTGTCCGGTGGTTTGAGAAAGAAAGTCAAGACACTCAGAAAGAGAGTTATGGCATTTAGAGGATTATAATATGGTCAAAATTAAATGGGAAAGGTGACTCACTGAACGTAAAGGGCGAACATGTTGACCATTGCCAAAGGTGACAGAACTTTGAGGAAAAGTGAAGGCTTAAATGCGAACAAAGGCGGTACTCAGAGATTCTCCTAATGTGGAATGCAGACTCAAACGAGCTCATTAGCTAAGGTTAAACACCTAAAATTTAACGCAAGAGAATGGTGGTTTAAGAAGCAAACAACAATCCACTGAATTAGCTTGGCAAGCCTAACTAATGTCACCGAGGTGGTCACACGGTGAATTTTGGGCCAAACTTTGGAAAACTATAAATAGCCCAAAGGAAAGAGAAAAAAGAGAGTTTTCATTTAGTTTTCAAAAAGGGAATTTTTAGTTAGTCTTCAACTGAGAGTTTTCCTTCCTAGAGAGAGAAACATTTTACCTTGTGAAGAACATCTTTAGTTTTGGGGTTTTCAACATTTCTCTTGAAATTGACAATTTAAAGTTGAATCGAAGTGGGTGCTACTTATAATTTCTTAATTTCATATCAACCATGGCTGCCTTTATCATAGGTATAATTTCTTTACACTTTGTGATGGGTAGCTAAAACTCCAAAGTCTGGGGATCCTATTATGGGTTTTAGTGTCGCTTTAATGTAGTAGATATTGTGTTTTGCTTTGTTCTCTTATTGTTTATCCATGGATTTGGACTATTTAGCATGGGGTTAACTCATGGGTTAAGGTTTCAAACTTAATCTTACGTATGATCTATGATTGATGTTCAAGAGAGATTGATTAGAGTGGATAATTAGTTCGACATACAATTTAGGTTCGATGTCTACAATTTGTTTGAAAAAAAAGAGATAATGGGTCTGATCTATTTGCTCTAATTCTGCTTGAAAGTGATAATAGTGTAAGGTAATTGATGGTTTGGTTATGCACATAGATAAGACTAAAAGGAGATTCGACGAACTAATGCTATGAGATCGAAAGAAGATTAGTGTCATTGAAGATGACTCAGCCTATCCATGAATGTTTAGTAATACTGAGAAACACAATTACTCCTATATGACGTTGATTTCAAACCCCCGACACCCCTATATTACTTGTTAATTACTTGAATTTGTGGCATTTTAGTTTAATCGTAACTCTTTATTACAAAATCCTTTTCATAAATTTGTTGGAATCATCCATCCATTGTTCTTAACTACTACAAATGAATTGATTCACAGTCTCAATTTCTTGATAGAATTACTTGCACTATCTCACTCTCTATGTGATTCGACCCCAACTCTTAGTTGGATATTTTTATTGATGACGATCACTTACTCTTTGAACTTGTTTTAAGGGTAACTTGAGCGTTATATAAAATGGTGCCTTTATGGGGAATGATGGTTAAGAATTCCATTTGAGAATTTAGTTTATGAATTTGTTTAGTTGTAGTAGATTGTTGCTTGGTGTTGTGATTTGTTGATTGGTAGGTATAAAACATGAGTAACCACAGTAGTGACAATGATAGTCACTACGGTGTGATTTGAATGATATGCACATGTACATCATTCAAACAACGGGAGCCATCCAGTTACCTCATAAAGCAGGGAGAATAGTTTTTCATGTAATCGAGACAATGCTACAGTTGCTCCAATTGAGAGGAATGTTCAGGGGGTTTAGCTCGTGAAGACCCCCCATGAACAACTTTAGAATTTTGTGGGTATATGTTGGTTGTTTTTGTTCAAGAACATTTCACAAGAGTCTATAAGGTTGAGATTATTCTTGTTCTCTTTAACGAGTGAAGCTACAAGATGGTTGGTGGAATGGCCAAATGGTTCTATCACTTCTTGGGAGGAGTTGACTAAAGCCTTCATGAAGAGATTCTTTCCTCCGTTGAAGATGGTAAAGCTTAGGGACTGGATCTAAAACTTCAAAAGAATTGGAGGTGAAACTTTACATGAGAGATGGTTATGGTTTCAGAAATTACTCTTACAATGTTCAACACATGATGTTCTAGACCATTTGCTACTGCAATAATTTTGTTGTAGTCTTGATTCAATCAACAAAGGCATGACTGATCAACTCCACACTTATGAAGAAACACAAAAAAAAACGGTTAGCGTCACACGATCGTCACGATTACATTAAAAACTGAACTGAAGGTCGTTCAAGACCAAACTTGGTATTCCAGAGCTAACCACACAGACACAATTCAATTCCAAGTGTGTTTACCAAGATAGCTGACCAAGATCAAACTTGGGGTAAGACTCAAAATTAAAGCTAAAAAGCCTAATTACACAAACTCCAAACGAAAGCCTCAACACCCGAACCGATAATCACACTAGAACAAAATGACCCTTCTAAAGCTGATGGATCTGACAGAATTTCAATCCGACCTCAAAATACCTAGATGTTGACTGAAGTTAACTCTTCAAACCTTAAGCCTCCCAAATGGCAAAAACCACTCACAACTCATCCAACCATCTCGGGAAACATGTCACACAACCCAATACTGTACAAAAGCTATGGAGAAACTACGAGAATGGGCAAAATAATAAAATCACACAAAAATGACCTCAAGGTCATTATAGTTTACGAAATTTGAAATAAACCTTTTTAAAAGGTAATTATCAAAGGCAAACCAAACAAGTAATTGAAAAAACTTATAAGACGACTTAAATTTAAAATTATAAATGAATTGATACAATTCAACATTCAGATAAATGATTAAACTGCAATCTTAAAGCTAGGTGGAAGAAGTTGCAACATCCTTTTCTTTTTTGTCGTTATTAATAACAACAAATAAAAGGATGTTGCGACTTCTTCCACTTAGCTTAAAGATGGAAATTTAATCATTTTGTGGCCATTGAACTGTTCCTACATTTATTGAATAGACTTTTTGCATGAACCCAAGAGCTTCTCGGATTTCCAATAGTCTATTTTTAGAAAAAAAATTAACATTCAAAAGTCACCTTCTAGGTGCAATTGTACTACACGTCAACTTTGGTAGGATCTTTTCCAATGCAAGCTAATATGCAGAGAACAACAATATACATAAAATATAAATCATTTGCAACAATAATGTACAATAGATACAATAAAAGTACTCATACCTATTTCAATTTACTCGAGATTATCTAGATTTTCTTCAACACTAAAAAGATGTTTTAATTATTCACTTCGTAGCCAATCTTGAAGACACGCTAAAACATGCGACACTTGAAACTGAAACAACTAATACATCACAAGCTATCTAAGCTTGAATTGGAAATCTAGCAACGTGAAGTTTCCACCAAAGTAGGATGTTAAATTCTTTAGTGTCATCCTCAAATTCTTCAACAAAATATTTATCTAATTCTATTCTAGCATCCACACCTCCAGTGACAGGTTTAGAATACTTAAGATCTTTCATGAGTTAATCTAAAAGTCCTTTACCTTAGGTACTTACCTAACTACTAGTAATTGATTCTAATTTTTAACGGATTGATGCATTTTCAATGTCTAGTGGAGGCATCTTTGTCAATAACTCAATAATATGTTGCATACTCCTTGATATAAAGTAACTAATTAGTAATTCTTGACTTATCTGTTAACTTACAAAGGAAATTACAGTTATATAAACCATGAACCTTGTATATCATTCTCCTTCTAATTTGTTCCTCTCTTTGTTTAATCAAAATCAAAATACATTTCATTTACTTAAGAATCCTAAAAGGATATCCAAAAAAATGAGAAAAAAAACTCCAAACCCCAGCCTCAACTCACTAGTAGAGAAAATCCCATTAAACTTAAAACTGTGCAACTTGTTTCATTTAAAATTCAAAATATACAAGCAAAGATCATATGATGAACTTCAAGAAGGACCAAAAAGTTGTTTCCCAACTTTGAATTCTCAAAAAGTAAAATCAACAAGAAAAAAGCAAAGACAAACAAGAAAAATAAGCCAAGATTTCAACCATAAGGATCAACATAAACCAAGGTTTTCCGGCCAAAACTACACTAAGCAACAAATAATGGTCATAAGTCAACTGACGATAAAAAGAACCTTAAATTAATCCTAAATTCCAACCTTAACATACAATACTGCTCAAAATACAATTCATCTAAATGAGCCAAGTATAATGAAAGGGAAACTCTAACCTACTTCGAGGTCGAAATGCACATGAACTACAACACAGGTGCTTTTTCCTTTCAAAGGGCCTTCGAGTGATGTAAAACTATCACTAACGCCACAGGAACACAAAAACAAAAACAACAATACCCAAATCAATAAAGGAAATCATAAATGGAAAGAAATCCAAAAAATGCAAATATGGGACCCGTGCACAAAGTAACAAAATCTATTATGTCATGAGGTCCTAAATTTTTCAAGGAAGTTGTGCCTCAAAAATGGGCACAATCCGAGCTACCGTTGAGCCAAAATAGTATCCCTATTAATTTAGGTCAAATGGAATAAACAATGGAGAATTAAGAAAGAATTTGCGGAGATAAACAAGGAAAACAAAAGAGTTATCACACCCGATCAATTCCACCAACAAACACTCAAATCCTTCAAAACAACCTCTCTAAATCGCCCACACACCAAGTTAGAAATTATACATGCAAGCTGAAAAATGGGTCTTTTAAAACATGAACTGCCAATTAACTAGCCTTCGCAAACGTGGAGACCACATGCGATCATGTAGGTCAGCCGAGCTGACCATCCGCAAAACAGCGCGAAGCCTACGAACACAGAAGCTAGGCCAGTCAACCCTTCATAAATGCAACCAAGGTACAATGAACATAGAGGGGGCTACCCTTCGTGGATTGTGGCGAGACCCACACGAATGTAGAGGCCCAGGAACTTGGTCTCCATGAACACGGAACCATCAACACTACATTAGCAGTTCCACAAGGAAGCCAAGGTCCTTCGTCTGGGTCTTGGAATTCATTCAGAATCCCGTCAATGCAAACAAATTATCATATCTAGTTAGAAACAACATTCCAAACTAAAAAAAATCAATGAAACAATCAACAGAGATCATTTGGTTAAAATTTTGACCAAAGGCTACACTTATAAAGAAACGCCAAACAAAATTCTAAGCACCACAAGGTCATCACAATCATATAGAAAACTGAACCAAAGTTCGTTCTAGGTAAACCTCGACATTGCTGAGCTAACCACGTTGACATAATTCCATTCAAGTGTGTTTACCAAGGTCAAACTTTGGGCAAACCTCAAAAGCTAAATTACACAAATTTCAAATGAAAGCCTTGAAACTCGAACCGATCATCACACTAGAAAAAAATTACCCTTCCACAGCTGATGGAACTGACATAATTTCAACCTGACATCAAAATATCCAAATGTTGACTGAAGTCAACTCTGTCAAACATTAAGCCTCCCAAATGAAAAAAACTACTCAAAACTCACATGACGACCTCGAGAAGATGTCACCCAACTCAGCACCATACAAAAGCTATACATAAGCAACGAGAAGGGGTAAAACAATAAAAGCACATAAAAATGAACTTGAGGGTCATTTTAGTGTATGAATTTTGAAATAAACCTTTATCAAAGGTAATTAACAGAGGCGGACCAAAGAAGTAATTGACGAAGTTTATAAGAGGACTTAAATTTAAAATTGTAAATGAATTGATACAATTCAAAATGAAGATAAATGATTAACATGCAATCTTGAAAATATGTTGAAGAAGTTGCAACACCCTTTTCTTTTATGTCGTTATTGTTTTCTCTCCTATTTTTCTCAAAACAAGCATTCTTTTTATTTGTTTTGATACTTGAGTGTTCTTTTGCCGAATGATTCATGTTTAGATCTTCTATGGTTGAAAGATTTCAATCAAATTCAGCTTCAACTAGTGAGAGCCTATTAGTACACTTTGGAGTGTGAGAAAACATGACGAGATTTTAAAAATAAGATTAACAATTTCTTTTATTTTTCAAATATCAAATAACCAAAAGTTAAGAAGAAGCAAACTATAGTTGAACAATACTATAAACTTGTTAAAAATATCAGATGTTCTAAACTAAGATAGACATAATGTTTATATGAGTTGTCTTATAGAGGTTATCGATGGAACAAAATTTTACTCTTCTTGATATTCCTTACGTGATATGATAATTACCAACGTTTTCATATCTCGTCAAAAAAATTGAGCCATAATTGACAATATTGTCATTTAAAGTATGATCAGAATTATCCAGAAGACTATGTTCACATGTAACTTTGTTGAGATTGCGTGATATATGTGAAGATAGTCTTTCGAATAATACAAATCATACTTTAAATGAAAATATTGTCAATTATTGGTCAAACCTTTTGACAAGATATGAAAATGATGGAAATTATCATATCATGCAAGGAATAGCGTGAAGTATAAAATTTTTCTCCATCGATGACATTTATAAGGTAATTCATATAAAACTTATGTCTATCCTACTTTATAATATCATATATTTTCAACAAATTTCTAGTATCGCTCGATAATGGTTTGCTTCTTGTTCACTTTTGGTTAGTATGTATTTTACAAATAAAATGAATTGTTAATCTTAGTGTTATTATCTCGTCATATTGCCTTCCACCCTATAGTGTATTAACAGTCTCTCACTAGTTGAAGCTAAATTTAATTTGTATCTATCAACTACTGAAGATTCAAATATAAATATTTTGGTAAAAAAAGATTCAAGTATCAAAACAAAACAAAAATAATGTTCGTCGTAATAGAAAAGGAAGATAAAATAATAACGAAACAAATAAAAGGATGTTGAACCTTCTTCCACTTAGCTTCAAGATTGCATTTTAATCATTTCTCTGAATGTTGAATTGTATCATTTCACTAACAATTTTAAATTTAAGTCACCTTATAAACCTTTGTCAATTACTTCCTTTGGTTCGTCTTTATTAACAACCCTTTATAAAGGTTTATTTCAAAATTCGTCAGCAAGAACAGAATGATCTATCCAAGTGTGTTTCCCATCCTTCTCAATGTGAGTTATATCTAGCTTAACCACTATATATATTAGCCTCTATCAATTCATGTCTGATGTAAGTTATAGTCATACCATTATTATTCCCTGTTGATAATCCAGACCACGGTAACTCTAAAAGCTTAGACATCTTCAGCATTTTCTTTTGACATTTGCATCATTTTGTGGCCATTAAACTGTTTCTACATTTCTTCAATAGACTTTTTGCATGAACCCAAGAGCTTCTCGGGTTTTCAATAGTCTATTTTTTAAAAAACCTAACATTCTAAAAGTCACCTTCTAGATGCAATTGTACTATAGGTTAACTTTGGTAGGATCTTTTCCCGTGCTTGCTAATCATAAGAGAACTACAATATACAATAAATATAAATCATTTGCAACAATAATATACAATAAATATAATAAAAGTACTCATACCTTATTCAATTTCCTCAAGATTATTTAGATTTTCTTCAACACTAAAAAGTTGTTTAATTATTCACTTCGTAGCTAATCTTGAAGAAACGCTAAAAAATTCACCGATTTAGGAATAATGTACTGATGAGTCTGAGATTTGGACTCATTTAGGTATGTATTTATATAGCTTTAGTGTCCTCAAATGCTTATTTTGTGCCAATAACTGATTTAAAACCCTCAATTTCCAGGTACATTGATTCAGGAACAAAGCAAGGACACTAATCTGCAAAAAGGAACAAAACGAGCAGAAAGAATGACGCAAAGTATGCCTGGTGATCGCCAAGACTACTTGGTAAGTCGCATGATGGCTTCTTGACCACCTAAAGTTGCAGTGTGCCATGCCCTGAAGGAAAGAACAAAGTTGGCAAGAGAAAGGAGTAGTCGGCGGATCGCCGAGTGGTTTCGCGATGCAGGGATCACCAAAGTTACGCACCTTAAAGATGATGAAGGCCAAGGTAGAAGGGCGTTAGAAGTGACCTAAGGGCGGATCGCCGAGTGAATCGGTGAACCCGACATACTGCGCCAAGTGGCTCTTCGCAGTACATTTTTGGTAACTATAAATACATTTTTGTACATTTAGTTTAGTATCATTATTTATTCTGAATAGTATATGTGTTCATATTTTTTGAGCTTTGAATTGGGAGACAAGTTTTCTCTAGTTTTTCCTTAGCGTTGAAGAATTGAAATTTTTTCACTTTTGAGAAATTAGAAGTGGGTCTTTGAGATTCTTCAACTTGGTCCATTATAAAGATGAAATCAATCTTACCTAGTTGATGGAAACTCAATTTGGTAACGATTTTTATCTTTTTATGATGTCTAGCTAAAACCCCAATTCTTAGGGTGTGATTATGTGATTATGGGCTGATGTAGTTTATGGGTATTGCTAATTGTTATTTTAAATGTTGTTTAGAAGTGAGTTCAATCATTAATTGTGGTTTAATTTAAGAATTGTAGTTGCATATGGAGTTCTACCCTTGTGTTTTTTGCTTGTTCGCGAGAGTGGTTTTAAAACTAAGATTATTAATTGATGGTCTGTGGATATTGGGTTGTCATGGGTTCAGATCTTAAACCCTCCATACATTCAGCTCAAGAGAGTGAATAGACTAAGGTGTGGGTTGTTCTTACCTTGCATGCTTTTCGACGTTTGAGAGAAATCGACTTGATTAGGGGTAAATTGTTTGAGAGAAAGTTTACCTCCTCTATAGTCTAGCTTACTCACTAATATCTAGCTATTTTCTAATATTTGCAATTATTCGTTTGTCTATATTTGCCTATAATTGAATCACATCCTAAGAACCCATCTCATTATTATTATTTCGTATTGTTTGATGCTGTTTTAGTTGATAATTTCTAACCAACCCCCCCCCCATTTGACATTCGTGTCACCCCCATGATTTGAATAATGTTTTTACTCAATAATTTATATTTCTATGACTGATTTGACCAAGTTCACACTTTCCTATTGAATCTTAAACAAGTACCGCTCCTTGTGGGATTCGACCCCAACACATTTAGTTGGGTTTTATACTAACTAGAGATCGTTGACACTTAGAATTGGATGAAGTGTCCTTGAAACGTTAATCAAAATGGCATTGCTGCCGGGGAGTGGTGTTGGTAGAGATTATTTTGGTGAAGTTGAATTTTGTTCTTATTAGTCATAGTTGAATTTACATATTTGTAGTTTTGGTTTTCGTGTTGCTTGATGAACATAGAAAATGAGCATATCTTGTAGCAACGGTGACCTAATAGACCACCCTCCTCTGAGATTGATGATTCTTAGGGATAGCATCCTAACTTTCAAGCAATTGGAAGGTGAGTCTATCCATGAGTTGTGGCCAAGGTTTACGACACTATTGCAGCATTTCCCAACTCATGGAATTCCAGAGAAGATGCTACTAGAGTGTTTCTACAGAGGTCTTGGTCCTGAAAATAAAAGAGTGGCTGACAAACTTTCTCTGGGCGTCTAATACGACAACCCTATGAAACAACATCCCAACTCCTTGATCGCATGATTAAGACCAACAAAGAGACAGAGAAGGACCAAGAATTGGCCACATTGTTGAATCACCTAGATCTCTTTGCCAAAAGGATCATGGAACTAGAGGTACCATACAGAAAGAAAGATCGGTACATTTCTCCTCATGAGGGTAAAAAGTTCATAGACTCTGAGGGTGGACAAGTAGAAGTGATACTCTCATTCATTCTCCACAAATTTGAAGAACACAATAGAGTGTTTAAAGAGATTAAAAAGAATGTCTCAATGCTGAATCAGATAACTGCTTCTTATTCCATATATGTTCAGCTACTGGAGACCCAAATGGGTCATGCGTTGTCTCATCTCTACCCAAGACAAAATGGGGGATTGCCTAATGGTTCTAGGGCAAAACCCAAAAATGAAGCTTAAACAAGGACTTGCGTTGTGCCACGACATTAACTAAGGCGCTGCTTGGGAGGCAACTCAAGTTTTTATTGCTTTATTTTTGTTTTCGGAATAATTGTATGTTGATTGTGTAGGTTAAAGTGTTGAATGTGTTTGAAAAGTGCATGTTGGCGAGCAAAATTGTCCAGTCGACGAATCACCGAAGAGGTCGGTGAGCCCGACCTGGACTACTGTTGGACTCAAGAAATAATCATGTCGGAGTCAGTAAAACTTGGCGGGCCCATTGACAAGTCGGTGACCCCGACTTTGTCCGCCATTTGCACCCCCACATTAACTGGAGTTCCTGTAAAACTCAGCGAGGTAAGTAACCACTCGGTGTGTCACCGACTGGTTCGGCAAGAAAAATTAATGTCACCGAAATGGCGAGAACTGGATGGTTTTTAAAAGGCCAAAGGTTTAAAATTTCAAACTCTTTCACATTCCCTCACTTTTGAACTTCGCAAGATCACACCCGCATTATATTTCTCGCATTTTCATGTTTTTACCACTTCCTAGTCGTCACTTTTGTGCTTGGAGGTGGAAATATTTGCCGCCTAGCATTTCAATTTATATATTCGGCATTAAAGATTGATTTTCCGAACCCCGAACTTGCATTTTTCGATTTTACTCAATTGCAATTATATTGTTCTTAATGATGTGTGCTAGGTTGAGTTCGCCAAACCACTCGGCGGTTCACTGAACCCCCCTTGATCGCCTTTAATTTCAAGGTTTTTGAATGCTTTTGGTTCTGTACCTTTCCGTGAGAAGCCTGAGTTCGCCGAATGCACTCGGCGACTCGCTAAAATTCTTCTTTGATCCCCATTTCTACGCCCTTAACCCTTAAAATACACTGTAACTTTTGGCGGGCTAGTCTGTGCTCGCCGATTGCTGTCGGCGATTCACCGAAAGGCCCCTTCTATCACCGACATGCCATTTTTCAGGAATTTTTTTAAGCCAATCCTTTCGGCGAGCCCGATCTAGCTCACCAAATTAATTCGGCAACTCGCCGATCGATTTGGCGAGTCTATCTGTAATATGATTTTTGTGATTTTTCTTGAAATGTTTCTAACTTTCCACAATGTTTTGCAGATATGGCTAGAACCAACTTGGACATGCCACACAATAAAAGAGCATGAGGAATAGTGATAAATGAAGGGGCAGCCAATCCTTCCAAAAAGGGAAGAAAAGAGCCTCCAAAGGGCGAAAAAGCCAAAGGCAAGAAGTCTTTGAGGTTCTAGAGTGCAACTCCAGCAACAGGGAGAGTCCTTTGACTCCCAAGCTGCATTTTCTGAGCCGGACGACGACCAGCCGCTACAGTCCCGGCAGGCAAAAAAATGTGCTAGGTCTCTCCCGGATACATCGAGAATTCCCAAGGCCACCCCTCCTACAGCTGCTACAGTGCCGACTCAGGCACCGACTGTGGCCCCAGTGCCACCAATACAGGGTCCTCATCCCCGACTACTCAACAGACTAAAGGCCGAAGGGTTGAGGATAATTCTAGAGGAGAAGCTGCTATCAACAGAGGGCTTAGTGGGTAGATATTCCACTGTAAGGGACACTCTCCAATTTCACTGGTTTGAGCAGTTCACCAGGCCTCGAGGCCCTTATATTCCTACATGGGTCTGAGAGTTCTACACAGCATACGGTGACTTGGTACCCAAGGGCAAGAAGAAGGCCAGTGCCTTCAGACCAGTGAAGTATGTCATGGTCTGACGGAAGGAAGTATGGTTCAACAACGATCATATCAATATTGTACTCAACAGAGCAATAGGTTTTGCACATGTATATAAGGGTTTGGCTACAACGCAGTCCCTGGATGACTTAAATGGATGTCTTGCACCCTTGATTTCTGATACCACCCGGAGGTGGATTGAGGCAGGAGCTCCCATCGAGAACAAGGACCTGAATATTGCCGCTCGGTACTATTTCGGGTTCATCAGCAACTCTATCATGCCTTCGCAGAATGATTCCATCATCTACCACCAAAAGGCGGCATGTCTCGGATCCATAATAGAGAGGAAGACGCTCAACTTCGGACTCATGATTGAGCAGGATATGGCCATGAGGACCAAACAGCACCTGACATCCCTTCCATTCTCGGTCTTGATTATAGAGTTGTGCCGGCGTGTTGAGTTCCTCGTGATGAGATGAGGGACATCGAGGTAACTCCTACATCTTCCACTGATATCCGACATATAGAGGTTGAGTACACTCAGGAGGAGGCATCCCCGGAGGTAGACGTTGATTCTATATCTGCAGAGGCATCTTTGCCTACTCCGGCCTTCAGGTACTTCCACTTCCTCCCAGACTCCTGGTGCTTCTACTACTTCCCAGCCCCCCAGGATCACTCAAGCCATGATCCTAAAGATGGGGTACTTAGCCCATTCTATGGATGTGAGGGCTACCCAAGTAGGGGCTGATGCACCATGGATGATTGAAAGTGCTATCCTAGCTACACTTACACCCCTCCGAGAATCTATTGGCACTCTCACTGGGAGAGTAGAGATTTGTGAGAGTCGACAAGGGGCCACTTTAAAGCTGACGGCATTGGAAGCCGATGTTGCAGATCTAAGGAAGGATCTGAACTACTTGAAGTCCATTAAATTAACTTCAATGTTTGAGGCAGCAGATGATGTGGATGCCCGACTACGTCTGAGATTCCTCTGGCAACTACTGGAGATGTTCAGATAGATGATGTGGCAGTTGATGAATCAGAGGTTGGGACTGACGAGAAGCAGATTGAAGTGCCAGAGGAGACCATCTATGGATACCTGCCTGATCTGGAGGAGGCAATTGTACAGTCGGTGATTCAGACATCGCTAATAGAAACGTCCATGGCAAGCCCTAGTGGATCGAGTGTTACTAATGCTACACCGAGCACTGATGCCCCGACAGATGGAGCGACTGTGTAGATAGGACCTTTCCTTACCTCCCTCTCTGTTATTTTTATTGACTTTCTAGAATTTTGTTGCATTTGAGGACAAATTCCTTTTTATTTATGGTGGGGTGAGATATTTCCAAACCTACCTCTTGTGATTGTTATTTTTGTATGTATTGGCTTTTTGTGTTTGAATTGTGTTTTGACACTGTTTTGTGGATGTTTGAGCTTGTGGTTACTTGTTTTAAATGCAAATGGTTTTTGACCCTTCTGAAAATTTTTGCCACCTCTTGTTGTGTTTGATTTTGGCTGTTCTTGTGCAAATTTGAGTGTCCGTTATGACTAATACTGATGACTTGAATAGTGCTCTTAATTGAACAAAAATGAATGTGCGGCTATGATGAGGCCAAATAAAGTTGCATAGATAATTTGTGAACTTTTTGCATCTCGTTGTGACTAGCCGGTTATCGAATGAGTCTTTTCTGATGAACATTGCACACTAGCGAAAGTGTGGAGTCTTGTTTGATATTGGTGCCAATGCCTTGTGTGATGTGCTTACCGTCAACCTTGTGTGATGACACCTAGAATTTGCCCCATTGGTCCAATTGACTATGTAATGCATGCTCTTGAAATAATCTTAGGCAACAATTTGAAGAGTGAAACAATTTGACAATATACCTCTTTTGTGGCCAACCTTGTGAGTGTGTGAACCTTGCTTGAACTCCCTCTTTGACCCATATCCTTTTCTTGGAAGAAACTTGATGTAATTGTAACCCCTCTCTATCCATTCACCCATAATCCTCATGAAGTGTGGTTTGTTTGAATAGCCAACTTAGGCCAAAAGCCTAAGTTTGGTGGTGTGGTGAAAGGAGAAGGTAAATCAAGAAGTCCAACTAAGTCCCCCTTGATCCATGGTTTTGAGAAAGATGGAACCCCTCCATACAAAAAAAAAAACAGAAAAAGAAAAGAATAATGAAAAAGAAAAAGAACGAAAAAGTTGTGAAATAAAGTTGTGAAAGTTGCAAAAGAAATGGGGTGTCCGGTATTCCATGAGAAGTGAATAATGGGGTGAATTTTGAGCAAGAGTACAAATGTTAAAGAAAAGGAAAGAAAGTGTTGCTCATATCATATTTCACGAGAATAGCAGCCACTAAGCCTAAATGACCATACCTTTACACTCAGCTCCGTTACAAGCCTTGGAAAGACCTTTTTTATCTTGAGTAAGCTAAAACGAATGTTGGTTGGAAAATAAGGACAAACCTATGGGTGAAGTCATGCATGTTTTCATAATTGTGAGTGTGAGAGTTGTATGTGATTCCGGAGATTTAAATTATTGAAGAATAGTGTGCAAATATTGAATCATTCTTCATGTGAGGGCATTTGAGTACCTCTGCTGAGCTTGAACTTGCATTTTAAGCAGGTATTGTTAACTTGAGAATATTTGGTAATGGTGAGTCACAACTTGAACCTTTGAGTGCACAATTGATCTATACATGAGTAAGTTGAGTCTTATTGTGTGCATTCATAATTGAGTCTTATGTAGCACTGTTTGAGAAATCCTTTTTCAATTACTGAACTTGAGTTCTACTTGAGGACAAGCAAATGTTTAAGTTGGGGTGTTGATGAGTCCGAGATTTGGACTCATTTAGGGCTGTATTTATATAGATTTAGTGTAGCACCCCGATTTTTCAAAACGTCTAAATTAACTCGTACCTTCGTGGAAAGACAAAGAGGATGAGTAATAAATTAAGAATGGTGTGGTATGTCATATTTGAAGTGTTCAACGGTTGTATCTCATGTTTTGAAGTTAGGTAAGTCGAAAAATAAAAGTTGGCGAAAGTTATCATAAGTTCCTTTTTAAAGATTTCTCTGAAATTTGGGTCAAATGTCTCGGAGGTTTTCTCCCAATCTATAAAGATTTATGGGGCCTACGAGCCAGTAAATCGAAGTTCTACGAGTCTAGTTTGCAATGCATCAAACCATTCGTTCATACGACTTCAAAATAGAGAGATATTCACATTTTTGCGAGACTATGCAAGCAAGCATGTGAGGTGGGTCCCCTAGGTCGGTGGAACCTTATAAGATAGAATCTTCTTCATTTTTGTTCATTCCAACTCGTAAGAAACCCACGAAAATCAGAAATTTACTCCTCAAATCATCATTGGGTGTTCATGATCTCTTCTTGACTCTTTATCGAAAATCGCCCTACGTCGCGAGCTCATCGTTCAAGTATAGTTTTCATGCTGAATTGAGCGGTGTAGCTCCGTAGAGGTTGTGCCAGCAGGGTGTTTTTTTAAGTTGATTGATTTTATTCGAGTGTTCTAGGCATGTAAATAAAGGTAGGATCCATCTTTTATCAGTTTATGGATACGCTGGGTCTTGGATTGTAATTTACGATAGGAATCCGTATCAATTGTCGAATTGTCATAGTAATTCTTGTCCTTAATCACTGTTTGATTTTATCTTTTTTTAGTGTTGTAGTGGTGCGGACAAAGGTATTTTCAGCATAAATTATAAAGGAAAAGGTATGTTAAGGCAATTCCCTTCGTTCGACATGTTTTCTTTGAGCTTGAGAGTGATAAAATAGGAAAGTTAATGTTGGTGATCTTGTAGATGTAATTGTGAGTGGTTGGCTGATTGATTGGTTATAAACCCTCATTTTAGGGGCTCATAATCTGTTAATAACGACCTTAACTTAGGAACGAGTTGGAGACTACTCATATATATTGTTTATAGCTAAATTGCTCACCTTTAGCCTATTCAATTGTTTGTTGTCAACCTTGGGGCAATTGTGGTTAGATGTTGAGATATGAACTGCCTATGGGGGCTATGATGTTGTCTAATAGGACTATGTTATTGCCAAAGAGGGTTATGTATTGCCCACGGGGCTATATTGATGCCAAAGAGTGTTATGTGTTGCCAACGAAGCTATTTTGACGCCAAAGAGGGCTATGTGTTGCCCACAGGGCTATGTTAATGCAAAAGAGCGCTATGTGCAGCCCACAAAGCTATGATGTTGCCTAAGAGGGATATGCACTGCCTACGGGGCTATATCGTTTCCAAAAAGGGCTATGTGACTTCTTACAAAGACAAGGGGTTACCGATAGGGGTATGTAGATTGATTTGGCACCTCTAGGCTTATGGGGGCCTAGGTAAGTGGTATGTTGTTTGTACCTACCGAGCTTATGGGGGCTTGGTTGGGTTGTTGTTTGATTATTTTTGTATTTTTAGATTCAGTAGTGGGTTAGCATACTTATCCAAATTTTGATTTCCTTACTTAATTGCTTTTGGTATATTATGATACTTGCTCATTTAGTCTATAGCCTTTCATACTCTGTACATTATCTCATACTGATGCCCCATTGCCTGGGGGGCACTGTATTTATGCAGCCAAGTCCCAGTAGACCTCCTCAGCAATAGGATGGACTTCTATCCGGTTGGATAGCCCCTTTCCTCTAGAGCTGCCAAAGTTGGGAGGTTTGTTAGCTTTTGTTGTATATATTTTTATGAGTAGGTTGGGGCCCTGTCCCACCAATCTTTACTAGTCTTAGAGGATTGTAGAATAGTTTGTGGGGTTTATAGCTACGTTATGGCCATACTGGCCTAGTTTGTTGGTTGTTGAAGCTTATGAGTTGTTTTATGTATTGTCTTGATATATACCTGCTTTCAGTTTTGGTATAGAGATCATGTTGGCCTCGGCGACCCAATCAGTACTTTTGTGCTAGTTGGCTATTTCTTTATATGAACTCTTGGGAGTAGTTGTTTCTTTTATAGATTTGTTGACAGGGACCTTGACAGCCAAGGGCTTAGTTTTAAGCTGAGATATACTTGTTTGTTTTCTTGATTGCGTGTGGCTGTCATGCCCTAGTAGAAAATGGTTCAGCTGGGTCGACTCAGGCTCGAGTTTTGGAATTAGGAGCCAGTTGCACCACTTGAGTTTGGGGCGTGACATTTAGTGTCCTCAAATGCTTATTTTGTGCCAATAACTGATGTAAAACCCTCAATTTCCACGTACATTCATTGAGGAACAAAGAAAGGACACTAATTTGCAGAAAGGAACAAAGCGAGCTGAAAGAATGAAGCAAAGTAAGCCTGGTGATCACCAAGTCTATTTGGAGAGTCACAGAATGGCTTCTTGACCGCCTAAATTTCTAGTGTACCAAGCCTTGAAGGAAATAACCAAGTTGGTGAGAGAAAGGAGCAGTCGGCGGATCGTCAGGTGGTTCCGCCATGCAGTGTTGTATCGCCCAAGTTACAGACGTTGAGGATGTTGAAGGCCAAGGCAGAAGGGCGATGGAAGTGACCTAAGGGCGGATCGGCGAGCCCGACTTACTGCGCCGAGTAGATCTTCGTAGCACATTTTTGGCAATTATAAATACATTTTTGAACATTTAGTTTAGTATCATTATTCATTCTGAATAGTATATGTGTTCATATTTTTAGAGTTTTGAACTGGGAGACAAGTTTTCTCTAGTTTTTCCTTAGCTTTGAAGAATTGAAGTTTTTCACTTTTGAGAAATTAGAAGTGGGTCTTTCAGATTCTACAATTTGGACCATTGTAAAGAGGAAATCAATCTTACCGAGTTGATGAAAACTCAATTTGGGAATGATTTTTATCTTTTTATGATGTCTAGCTAAAACCCCAATTATTGGGTGTGATTTTGTGATTATGGGCTGATTTAGTTTATGGGTATTGCTAATTGTTAGTTTAAATGTTGTTTAGAAGTGAGTTCAATCATTAATTGTGGTTTAATTTAAGAATTGTATTTGCAAATGCAGTTCTACCCTTGTGTTTTTGGCTTGCTCAAGAAAGAGGTTTTAAAACTAAGATTATTGATTGATGGTCTGTGTGTATTGGGTTGTCATGGGTTCAGCTCAAGAGAGTGAATCCTAAACCAATTCCACATATTCAGCTCGAGAAAGTGAATGGACTAAGGTGTGGGTTGTTCTTATTTTGCATGCTTGTCGATGTTCGAGAGAAATCGACTTGATTTGGGGTAAATTATTTGAGAAAAAGTTTACCGCCTCTATAGTCTAGCTTAGTCACAAATACCTAGCTATTTTCTAATAGTTGCAATTACCCATTTGTCTATATTACCCTATAATCGAATCACATCCCAAGAACATGTCTCATGATTGTTATTTCGTATTGTTTGCTGCTGTTGTAGTTGATAATTTCAAACCAAAACTCCCTCATTTGACATTCGTGTCACCCCCTGATTTGAATAATATTTTTATTTGATAATTTCTATTCCTATGACTAATTTGACCGTGTTAACACTTTCCTATTGAATCTTAAACACATATTGGGATTCGGCCCCAACTCATTTAGTTGGGTTTTATACTGACTAGCGATCATTGACACTTAGAATTGGATGAAGTTACCTTGAAACGTTAATCATGCACTCCTAAGTGAATCAAGAAGATCTCCTCCCTTACTAAACTCATATTTGGATGCGACACTTGAAACTGGAACAGCTAATACATCACAAGCTATTTAAACTTGAATTGGAAATATAGCTAGTTAAAGTATCCACCAAAGTAGGATGTTAAATTCTTTAGTGTCATCCTCAAATTCTTCATCAAAATATTTATCTAATTCTATTTTAGCATCCACACCTCCACTGACAAGTTTATAATGTTTTAGATCTTTCATGAGTGAATCTAAAAGTCCTTTACCTGGGGTACTTACCTAACTACCAGTAATTGATTCTAATTTTCAACCGATTGACGCATTTTCAATGTCTAGTGGAAGCATCTTTGTCAATAACTCAATAAATTGTTGCATACACTTCAGACACATATCCTAAATATCCTATTATTATGATATGGAGTGACTAATTAGTCATTCTCGACTTATCTGTTAACTTACCAAGGAAATTACAGTTATATATACCATGAACCATGTATATCATTCTCCTTCTACTTTGTTCCTCTCTTTGTTTAATCAAAATAAAATAACATTTCATTTACTTAATACTCCTAAAAGGATATCGAAAAAAGTTAGAGAAAAAGACTCCAAACCCTAGCCTCAACCCACTAGTAAAAAAAATCCCATTAAACTTAATTAAAGCTATGCCAAAGGGATACTAGATAGTCTTGTTTCATCTAAAATTTAAAATATAGAAGAAAAGATCAAATGATGAACTTCAAGAAGACCCTAAAAACTGTTTCCCAACTTTAAATTCTCAAAAATGTAAAATCAACAAGAAAAAGGGCAAAGACAAACAAGAATAATAAGCCAATATTTCAACCATAAGGATCAACCTAAACTAAGGTTTTCTGGCTAAAACTACACTAAGCAACCCAATAATGGCTATAAGTCAACTAATTATAAAAAAAAAGGCTAAACTAATCTTAAATTCCAACCTAAACATACAATACTTCTCAAAATACAATTAATCTAAATGAGCCAAGTCTAAGGAAAGAGAAATTGTAACCTACTTCGTGGTCGAAACACACATGAACTACAACTCTATTGCGTTTTCCTTTCAAAGGGCCTTCGGGTGATGTAAAGCTTTCAATCATGCCACGGGAACACAAAAACAAACATAACAGTACCCAAATCAATAAAGGAAATCAGAAATGGAAAGAGACCCAAAAAATGCAAATATGGGACCACACACAGAGTAACAAAATCTACTCCGTCATGAGGTCCCCAATTTCCCAAGGAAGTTGTGCCCCGGAAATGGGCACAATCCGAGCTACCATCGAGCTTAAATAGTACCCCAATTAATTTAGCTCAAAAGGAATCAAAAATTGAGAATTAAGGAAGAATTTGTGGAGAAAAACTAGGAAATCGAATGATTTATCACTCCCAGGTTGTGCCCATGTAACTCCCCGATCAATTCCACCAAGAAACACTCAAATCCTTCAAAACAATACCTCTAAATCGCCCATACCCCAAGTTAGAAATGATAGATGCAAACTGAAAAATGAATCTTTTAAAACACTAACTTCCAGTTAACTGGCCTTCGCAAACGTGGAGACCACATGCGATCATGTAGGTCTGCCGAGCTGACCCTCTGCAAACCGGCACGAGGTTTGTGAACAAAGAGGCTAGGAAAGCCAACCCTTCGTGAATGCAGTCAATGTACAATGAACTCAAAGGGGGATACCCTTCGCGAATGCGGCGAGACCCACACGAATGCAGAGGCCCATTCACTTGGTCTCCATGAATGCGGCACCAGCAACACTACATTAGTAATTCTACAAGGAAGCCAAAGTTGTCCATCTGGGGATTGGAATTCGTTCTAAATCCGTCAATGCAAACAAATTATTCTACCTAATGGAAACAACATTTCAAACTCAAAAAAATCGATGAAACAACCAACAAAGGTCATTTGGACAAAAAATTTAACAAACACTACACTTATAAAAAAAATGCCAAACAAAACTCTAAGCGCCACAGGGTCATCACGATCACATCAAAAATTGAACCAAAGGTCGTTCTAGGCCAAACTCGGCATTACCGAGCTATCCGCGCAGACATAATTCAATTCAAGTGTGTTTACCTAAAAAGTTGACCAAGGTCAAACTTTAGGCAAAACTCAAAAGCTAAAACGCCGAATTAAACAAATTTCAAATAAAAGCCTCTACATTCAAACTGATCATCAAACTAGGGAAAAATTACCCTTCCAGAGCTGATAGAACTGACATAATTTTAACCCGACATCAAAATATCCAGATGTTGACTGAAGTCAACTCTTTCAAATATTAAGCCTCCCAAATGGGAAAAACTACTCAAAACTCACCTGACCACCTCGGGAAAATGTCACCCAATTCAACACCATACAAAGCTATGAGAAGGGGCAAAACAATAAAATCACACAAAAATAAACTCGAGGGTCATTACAGTTTACAAACTTTGAAATAAACCTTTATAAAAGGTAATTAACAAAGGCGAGCCAAAGAAGTAATTGACGAAGTTTATAAGACGACTTAAATGTAAAATTGTAAATGAATTGATACAATTCAACATTAAGATAAATGATTAAAGTGTAATCTTGAAGATAGGTTGAACAAGTTGCAACACCCTTTTGTTTTTTGTTATTATTGTTTACTCACCTTTCTTTCTTCTCAAAACTAACATTCATTTTGTTTGTTTTGATACTTGAGTGTTCTTTTTTGTCGAATGGTTCATATTTAGATCTTCTATAGTTGAAAGATTTCAATCAAATTCAGCGTCAACTAGTGAGAGCCTATTAGTACACTTTGGAATGCAAGAAAACATGACGAGATTTTAAAAATAAGTTTAACAATTTCTTTTATTTTTTGAATTCAAATAACCAAAAGTTAAGAAGAAGCAAACTATTGTTGAACAATACTAGAAATTTGTTAAAAATATCTAATGTTCTAAAGTTAGATAGACATAATGTTTATATGAATTGTCTTATAGAGGTTATCAATGGAACAAAATTTATTTTCTCGATTTTTCTTACGTGATACAATAATTTCTATCATTTCCATATCTTGTCAAAAATATTTTAGCCATAATTGACAATATTGTCATTTAAAATATGATCAGAATTATCCGGAAGACTATGTTCACATGTTATAACTTGGTTGAGATTGCGTGATATATGTGAAGATAGACTTTCGAATAATACAAATCATATTTTCAATGAAAATATAGTCAATTATGGTTCAAATCTTTTGACAAGATATGAAAATAATGGAAATTATCATATCATGCATGGAATAGTGAGAAGCATAAAATGTCATTCCATCGATACCTCTACAAGGTAATTCATATACGTTTAGGGGAGTAACAAAGTTGAGGCGCTGATAAGAAGGAAGTATCCGCTAAAGTACAATGCTAGTAGTGACAGGAGAACATGATAAACAGATAATCTAGTTCATAATGATCTAATATAAATTTAATCAATTATGAATATGCTAGGAAGGAATAATTTGAAATAAAAAACCTGCATGATAAAGAACATGACTACATATGTGCATGATGAAATAATAAAAAACTACGAAACTTTTTTAAGAATATTACAATAAATTCTTTGTATGTTATATCTAGAATATATCATAAATAATATTAATGAAATACTCAGATTAAAACAACTATCGGAAGAATATTACAATAAATATTATTACATTTTATTGTAATATTTCTTTTAACATATCAGAGCTATCTTGGGTTCTTTGGTACATATATAAATTTTCTTCCATTAATTGTTCCAATAGTTTTATATCTTCCATAGATTCTGTCCAATATTGTAAATATTCGTAGTTCATTTTAGTTTGAATTTATTTCTAAATCTTACCATTCTATTTTTTCGTAGTCTAAATCATGTAGGTCTATTTCATACCATTGTTGGTTCAATATATCTTATTTGCAGAACTGGTAGTTGAGGGATTCATGGAAATGGCAGTGTGGTAGGTTGTAGTGTGGTAAGTGAGTTATTTATTTTAAAGATTTTATTACAATATTCTTTTGCTAAGTGTCTTAATCTTGCTATTTGTGGTGCGAAATTCATGGTAAAATGTAATAATATTTATTGTAATATTCTTCCAATAGTTGTTTTAATCTGAGTATTTCATTAACATTATTTATGATATATTCTAGTTATAACATATCTTGGGTTCTTTGGTACATATATAAATTTTCCTTCATTAATTGTTCTAATAATTTTATATCTTCCATAGATTCTGTCCAATATCGTAAATATTCGTAGTTCATTTTAATCTGAATTTATTTTTAAATCATACCATTCTATTCTTTAGAGGTCTGAATCATGTAGGTCTATTTCATACCATTCTTGGTTTAATATATCTTCTGGTTCGTTATCATTAAATATATTTTCCCATATTATTCTTCTTAATTCAATTATTTCTATATTTTTAAGTATATATAAGATTAAAGTTTCGTAGTTTTTTATTATTTCATCATGCACATATGTAGTCATGTTCTTTATCATGCCGGTTTTTTATTTCAAATTATTCCTTTCTATCATATTCATAATTGATTATATTCACATTAGATCATTATGAACTAGATTATTTGTTTATCATGTTCTCCTGTCACTACTAGCATCGTACTTTAGCAGATACTTCCTTCTTATCAGCGCCTCAACTTTGTTTACTCCCCTAAATGGCAATGTATTTTTACAAATAAAATAAATTGTTATGATTATCTCGTCATGTTTCCTTCCACTCTACAGTGTATTAGCAAGCTCTCACTAGTTGAAGTTGAAATTAATTGGAATCTATCAACTAAAGAAGATTCAAATATGAATCTTTCGGTAAAAAAAAGATTTGTGTATCAAAACAAACAAAAAGAATGTTGGTTATAATAGAAAAGGAAGATAAAATAATAACGAAATAAATAAAAGAATGTTGCGACTTCTTCCACTTAGCTTCTAGATTACATTTTAATCATTTCTCTGAATGTTGAATTGTATCAATTCACTAATAATTTTAAATTTAAGTCACCTTATAAACTTTTGTCAATTACTTCTTTGGTTCGTATCTATTGACTACCTTTTATAAAAGGTTTTGTTCAAAATTCGTCAGCAAGAATAATATGATCTATCCAAGAATGTTTCACATCCTTCTCAATGTGAGATATATCTAGCTTAACCACTATATGTATTAGCCTCTATCGATTCATGTGTTATATAAGTTAGAGTCATACCATTGTTATTCCCTACTGATAATCCAGATCGTGGTAATCTAAAAGCTTAGAAATCTTCAACATCTCCTTTTGACATTTGCATTATTTTGTGGCCATTAAATTGTTCCTACGTTTCTTCAACAAACTTTTTGCATAACCCAGGAACTTCTTGGTTATCCAATAGTCAAATTTTTTAAAAACTGAACTTGTCAAAGTCACCTTCTAGGTACAACTGTACTACACGTCAACTACGGTAGGATCTTTTCCCGTGCTAGCTAAATTTGAAGAGAGCCAAAATATACAACAAATACAAATTATTTGCAAAAACAATATACAATAAATATAATAAAAGTACTAATATTTTTTCAATTTGCTCGAGATTATCCAGATCTTCTTCAACACTAATAAGTTACTTTAATTATTCACTTCGTGGCCAATCTTGAAGACAAACTAAAATATGCACCAATTTAGGAAAAATGAAATCCTAAACAAAATCAAGAAGGCATCCTCCCATACTAAATACAGATTCGGATGTGACACTTGAAAATGGAACAACTAATATATCACAAGTCATTTAAGCTTGAATTGTAAATCGAACTTTGGGCATTTTCCACCAAAGTGGGATGTTAAAATCTTTAGTGCCATTCTTAGTTCATTCAGCAAAATATTTATGTAATTATATTCTAGCATCCACACCTCCACTGACAACTCTATTTTACTTTAGATCTTTCATGAGTGAATCAAAAAGTCCTTTACCTAGGGTACTTACTTGACTACCAGTAATTGATTCTAATTTTCAACGAATTGGCCCATTTTCAATGTCCAATGGAAGCATCTTTGACAATAACTCAATAAATTGTTGTATATTTTAGGGTACATATCTTTAATATCCTATTATTACAACATAAATTCACTATATAGTCCTTCTGGACTTCTCTTCTAAGTTACAAAGGAAATTACAGTTATCTATACCATGAACCATGTATATCATTCTCCTTCTACTTTGTTTAATCAAAAATCAAAATACATTTCATTTTTATATAATTAAAAAAGGAGGAGGAGGAGGAGCTCAAACTACTCCTAAAAGGATATCTAAAAATAGTGAAAAAAAGACAATTCAGAACCCCAAGAAGAAGAACAAGAAGCAACTTAGAAACTCAACCTATATCTTCAACTCCTAAAAGGATATCCAAAAAAAAAATGAAAAAAGACAATTCAGGAAGATCTAGTTAAACTTAAAACTATGCAAAAGGGATATTGGATAGTCTTCTTTCATGTAAAATGCAAAATATAGAAGCAAAGATCATATGATGAACATAAGGAAGACCCAAGAAACTGTTACCCAACTTTTAATTCTCAAGAAAATAAAATAAGCAAGAAAAAAACCAAGACAAACAAGAAAAATGAGCCAAGATTTTTTTTTTTTTGGTTTACTTTACCTCTCTGCGATCATCCATTATGTCGAAATTGAAGACTGAGAGAATATTTGCTTAATAAAATGAAAAAAAAAAACTAATGAGAAAGATTACGATCATCCATTTCCATATTTTCTGGAGAAGGATTGTTGTGCATCAGAAGTTTTTTCTTTTTAAACTAACCTTGTAAAAGTCACCTTCTAGGTACAATTGTACTGCACGTCAACTACATTAGTATTTTTTCCCGTGCTAGCTGAATATGTAGAGAACAACAATATACAACAAATATAAATCATTTGTAACAACAATACACAATAAATACAACAAAAGTACTAATACTATTTTTCAATTCATTCGAGATTTTCCAAATCTTTTTAAACACCAACTTAAATAGAGTTAACTACTAAATGTAAAAGACAAAGTTATTTGAAAGATGAATTACCTAAAAACAATAACAATGTAATGATAACCAAAGTAAATTTATTATCTAATACTTAAAGGTAAACATAGAAGTAAAGAATTAATGCAAAATAGTTCTTAACAATAATCACTAAAAGTAAATTTATTATGTAATACTTATTGTCAAATAGAGAAGTAAAGAATTAATGAAAAATAGTTCTTAAAAAAATCACTAACAATGGAAAAATAATAATCAAACAAAGTAGGTTAACAAAGGTGGTAAAAAAACATGAACTGCCATCAAAATTAACCAAAACTAACAATAATAATAAATCATTATTTAATGAACAAAAAGGTTGCCTGGAAAAGTTCACCATAACTGGAGGACAACCAAAACTGCAACAACCATCTAAACTAAAATTATCAACACTAAAAAAAATGTAATAATACTTACTCAAACTTAACAAAAAAGAATATAACTTGTTGAGTTTTAACTTTTCTATCTAGATCTAAAGAGTAGATTAAAGCTATACTAAAATAACAACAACTTCACTAAAATTAAACAACACTTCCAAAGATGTTGGCAAAAGAGATGAACGACTACTCGAATAAGATGCTAACACAAAGAAATTGATAGTTTCTATTTCTTTCCGAAAACAACGATACAAGTATTTAAATAGAACTTGGAAACAAACAAACCAAGAGAGAAAAAATAAGGCACTAGTTTAGCACTAGCCCATTACATGCTAACTGACTAACATCAACTAATTAGGACTCCTAGAGCTAGTTAAATGGAAACATAAAAGACTCCTAAAAGTACTTCCACTAATAGCACTAAACATTTGAATCAGTCAACTAACAAAATACATTCTCACAAATAAAAAGTAGAAGAAACACAGGGTAGATCAAAATAGAATTGAAACCTGTTACTTATTGTTTTTTCTCTTTCAGTTGTTAGCTAGTGTTTTAGTTGACCGAGTCTTTAGCAAATAAGTAGGTAGTTGAATAGAAGTAGGAGAATCCTTTTAATTTGTTAGTAGTTAAGTAATCGTAGGAGTTAGTGGATTGCTACGTTATTTTTTCTATGAGTAAACCTTTATTTAAAGAGTTCACTTGATGTACTTCAAAGACACGATCAATTTTTTGCCAATTGAATAGAGTCCACGTTTTTCTTCTCATCACTATTTTTTCCATCAGTGGTATCAGAGCCAGTTTGGTGAGAGAAATACTAAAAGAAATTGCAACATCAACGTTTGAATCTATGGCTTCAGAAAACTTTGTGCAAGCAGCCATTCCTCGCTTTGATGGTCACTATGATCATTGGAGAATTTCCTAAGATCAAAGGAGTATTGGCAAGTGGTTGTGGATGGCATACCAGAACCAGCAGAAGGCACATCAGTGTCAAACGCACAAAAAGCAGAAGCACCAGCAGCAAAGTTGAAGGACCTCAAGGCGAAGAATTATCTTTTCCAAGCAATTGAACGTTCAATCTTGGAAACTATTCTTTCTAAAGATACTTCCAAGCAGATTTGGGACTCCATGAAGAAGAAATATCAAGGATCGACGACGGCAAAGAGGCAGCGTCCTCAAGCACTTCGTTCGGAGTTCGAAACTCTTCGAATGAAATCTGGAGAGTCAGTTATCGACTATTTTTCACGGGTGATGACAGTCGTCAACAAAATGCGGATCCATAGCGACAAGTCAAATGAAGTTACAATTGTTGAAAAGATTATTCGGACCATGACACCAAAATTTAACTTTATTGTTTGTTCTATTGAAGAATCTTATGATATTGATTTCCTTTCAATTGATGAATTGCAATGCTCTTTGTTGATTCACGAGCAAAAAATTACTCAACAAGAAAAGGAGGAGGTGGCATTGAGTGCCTCAACAGATGATCGTTCTGGAGGACAAGGGTATAACAGAGGTAATAGTAGAGGCAGAGGTATAGGCCGAGGCAATAGTGCCTATCATGGAAATCATTAACAACATCAAGACCATGATAATCAAGGTAGAGGAAAGGGGCGAGGTGGCAACAACTCAAAGTTATGGGACAAGTCTAAAGTTGAATGTTACAGATGCCACAAATTCGGTCATTATAAATCAGAATGCCAAAAAAATTTGTCTAAGTTGCGTGGAGAGGAATCTAATTTTGTACAAACGAAGAAAGAAGAAGAGGTTTCACTTTTGATGGCATATCATTCCAAAGAGAAAGTTTCCACTAATTTATGGTATCTCGATACCGGCTGCAGTAATCAGATGTCTGGGCAAAACAAGGAATTCTCAGAATTGGATGAAACTTTTCGAGGTACTGTGAGATTTGGAGATAACTCAGTGGTCTCTACCATGGGAAAAGGGAAGGTGCAGGTCTCAACCAAAAAAATCTCTATTCATACCATAGGTGATGTGTTTTATGTTCTTGCTTTGAAGACAAATTTATTAAGTGTTGGGCAACTTCAAGAAGATAGATATGAAATTAATATCAAAGGTGGAGTGTGTAAGATACGAGATTCTCATTTGGGGTTGATCGCTCAGATTAACATGTCAAATCGCTTGTTCCCATTACATCTTCACACCTCTACAAAATCTTGTTTTTCTGCAAAAGTGAAAGATGATGCCTGGTTGTGGCATTTTCGTTATGGGCACCTTAATTTTAATGGACTGAGAACGCTACATCAAAAGAAAATGGTGAACGGTCTTCCTCAAATTGCATCTCCTTCAAGAACTTGTGAAAGTTATGTTGTTAGCAAACAACCTCGCAGTCCATTTCCACAAGGTAAATCTAGGAGAGCAAAGGCGTTGCTGGAATTGGTGCACTCAGATCTCTGTGGACCAATAAATCCAAATTCCAATGGTGGTAAAAGGTACTTCATAACCTTCATTGATGACTTCAGTCGGAAAACATGGGTGTATTTTTTACAAGAAAAGTCTAACGTGTTTGACATTTTTAAACGTTTTAAAGTACTTGTTGAGAAAGAAACTGGAAGTCCATTGAAAGCTCTTCATACTGATTGTGGAGGAGAGTTCAATTCTCAAGAATTTACAAATTTTTGTGAGGAAAATGGAATCAAGAGGCAACTTACAGCAGCTTACACACCTCAGCAAAATGGTGTTTGTGAGCGGAAAAATTGCACAATCCTCAATATAGTGCGCAGCATTTTGACAAGGAGCGGTGTCTCAAAAAGTTTTTGGCCAGAAGCAGTTGACTGGAGCATTCATATTTTAAATAGAAGTCCAACTTTCTCTCTTCAAAATATGACTCCGGAGGAGGCATGGAGCCGGCAGAAACCAAGTGTCGACTATTTTAGAATCTTCAGATGTGTGGCCTATGCTCATGTTCCAGATCAGAAAAGGATCAAACTAGATGATAAAGGAGAAAAATGCATTTTTCTTGGTGTTAGTAATCAATCTAAGGCTTATAAGTTATATAATCCAAACACCCAGAAAATTTTCATTAGTCGTGATGTAATTTTTGATGAAAATGCTACATGGTCATGGAAGGACAAAGGAGATCAACAGCTTGTTCTAGTAGCTTTTGAAGAGAAAACGCTGCAACTGGAGGAGACAGAACAACTGGAAAATTCAGATCCAGTTCAATCACCGATTTCAACTCCACACAAGAAGCGGAGCGACCTCAATGATCGAAAAGGAGACCCGCATGGATGGCAGATTTTAAGGTAACTGGAATTGATCAATCGAAAGATCCAGTCATTCATTTTTCCTTATTTTCAGAAAGTGATCCTACTAGTTTTGAAGAAGCTGTTAAAGATGAAAAAAAGCAAAAGGCAATAGATGAAGAAATGGCATCAATTGATAGAAATGACACTTGGGAGTTGACTGAGCTTCCAAAAGGGCACAAGACAATCGGTGTCAAGTGGATATACAAGAAAAAGATGAACAAGGAAGGTAAAGTCGAGCGGAACAAAGTACGCTTAGTAGCTAAAGGCTATAAGCAAGAGTTCGGTGTGGACTACAAAGAAGTGTTTGCTCCGGTGGCATGACTTGACACTATCAGATTAGTGACAGCTTTGGCTGCTCAACACTCATGGCCCATTTTTCAAATGCACGTCAAATCGGCCTTCTTACATGGGGAGTTGGATGAACAGGTATTTGTTGATCAACCTTCTGGTTATGTCAAGGTTGGAGAAGAACATAAGGTGTGTAAATTAAAGAAGGCATTGTATGGACTAAAACAAGCTCCACGAGCTTGGTATAGCTGAATAAATGCTTATTTTTCGAAGGAGAGATTTAAGAAATGTCCATATGAGAAAACACTATTTACAAAGAATGATGATAAAGGAAAAATGCTCATTGTTTGTTTATATGTGGATGATTTAATTTACACCGGAAATGATATCTCCATAGTTGAAAGTTTTAAGAAGTCCATATTGGTGGAATTTGATATGACGGATATTGGAATGATGCATTATTTTCTTGGCATTGAAGTCGTTCAATCTGCTGATGGGATTTTCATCACACAAAAGAAGTATGCTTAAGAGATTTTGACAGGTTTCAGATGAAGAGTTGCAACTCTGCCAACAGTCCCACTTAGTTCGGTTCGAAGCTCACTAAAGAACCTAGAGGAAGAAGAGTTGACAACACTCTTTACAAATAAATAGTGGGAAGTTTTATGTATTTAACGGCCACAAGGCCTGATATTATGCATGTTGTAAGTCTTATTAGCAGATACATGGAAAGTCCCAAAGAGATGCATCTTCTAGCCGCAAAGAGAATTTTTTGATACTTGCAAGGAACTACTAATTATGGTATGTTCTACGCGAAAGGAGAAAAAGCAGACTTAGTTGGCTTTACTAACAGTGATTTTGCTGGAGATTCAGATGATCGAAAGAGTATGTCTGGTTATGTCTTTATGATGGGGTCAGGAGCAATTTCATGGTCTTCGAGAAAGCAATCAATTGTGACACTATCAACTACAGAAGCTGAATTTGTGGCAACAGCAGCATGTGCCTATCAAGCAACTTGGATGCGTAAAGTTCTTGAAGAAATTCATTTCAAGAAAAATGGCTCTACTACCATTTATTGTGACAGCAGTTCAACAATAAAGCTCTCCAAAAATGTTGTTCAGTATGGGCGAAGTAAACATATTGATGTCAAATTTCATTTCTTAAAGGACCTCACAAAAGATGGAGTAATTGATCTTATCTTCTACAGAAGTGTAGATCAACTGGCTGATGTGTTTACCAAATCTCTCAAGTTAGCATCCTTCCTGAAGTTCAGAAAATTAATTGGTGTTTGCACTTTGGAAAATCACATTTAAAACAAGTTGTCTGATGCAAGCATGTTAAACTGATAGTGTGACTTTCAGTTTGAGGGAGGGATTGTTAGTTATTGTTTTTTCTCTTTCAATTGTTAGCTAGTGTTTTAGTTGACAGAGTATTTAGCAAATAAGTAGGTTGTTGAATAGAAGTAGGACAATCCTTTTAATTTGTTAGTAGTTGAGTAATCATAGGAGTTAGTGGATTGCTACGTTATTTTTTCTGTGAGTAAAACTCTATTTAAAGAGTTCACTTGATGTACTTCAAAGACACGATCAATTTTTTGCCAATTGAATAGAGTCCACGTTTTTCTTCTCATCACTGTTTTTTCCATCAAAACCAAAACAGATGACGCCAGAGTAGCAAATATCACCAGAAATGGAAGATTAATGAAGACTTGATTCATTGTTGTTAGTTGGTGTTGACCAAAAAACCTGAAAATGAAAAAAAAAACATAAAAGGGGAGTGGGTAAGAGGGTTGTTTGTTGGTTGCACGAACTTGAGCTTGAGCTTGTTGGTCGCAGTTTTGAGCACCAACGAAGTGGAGCAGTGAAGTTGTTTTGGTGAGATCTGGTGGTTCGTATTGTTATTCACTGAAGTGGCAAAGTGGACGGACTAGGGTTTTGGTGGTGAAATCTAGGAGTTCATTTGTCGTCCATTGGAGTGGCAAAGAGGACAGAGTGGGGGTTTTGGTTGTGAGATCTGGGGGTTTGTTTGTGTTTACTGGAGTGGTGAAGACGATGGAGGGGGTTTTGGTTGTGAGATCCAGGGATTCCTTTATGTTCACTGGAGTGGTGAAGAGGACGAGATGGGGTTTTGGTGGTCAGATCTGGTAGTTTGTTTACCGTTCATTGGAGTGGGAAAGAGGATGGAGTGGGGTTTTCATTTTAGGCGGTATGGTTGTAGGCGAAGCTACTGTTGGTTGTTGTTTGGTGCTCCGGTTCATCAAAGGGTGGAGCTCCTCACTTATAGCAGCGTGAGAAGTGAGAAAGGAGGGTAAGGCAGTGGTTTTGTGTATGGTAGGAGCTTTGAGCTCATTTGGACATCGTGTTTTACAAAAACTTGGAGCTCACCTATGAGTTCTTCTATCAGTGAGAGATTGTGGTGAGGGAGAAAGCTAGAGTGTGGTTGGTGGTGGAGGCTTTCTAGTGGTTTGGTGGTGTCTTGTTTGTTGTCTTTTCCAGCAGTAAGGTGCTCAAAATCTAAAAATATTCATCACTTCTTTACTTCATGATTAAGTAAAGCATTATAAAAGCAATCAAAATATGACTATTAAAATTGTGCTAAAAACAATATAATAATTAAATATTTATATATGTAATTCATTAGTTGTATTTAATGAATTATTAGAATGTTCTCAAGTAAGTATAATTAATAGCATAGAAAAATATAATTTAATAAAAAATGATGGTTTAGAAAAATTAAACAATATTTCATATTCTACGCACTGTGAAAAAATATTAATAACTAAAATCAATCAAAATTCAAAATAAACTATTAAAAATCATAACATTTTTTAAAATAAGGATAATTATCAATAATTGTATAAAGTTGGAGAAAATATATTTTGATTATTTAAAAAATAAAACTTAAAGTATTAACTTTAAAAATGTCAGTCCAAAATACAGTGTCAACAACAATCAATTGATTCAAATAAATAACAATCGCACAAATTTCAAGAAAATGAATATTTGATGTCACACAAACTAATCCAGATATTTTCAAAGTAAGGAGAAATGGTAATTCTTTTCACGTGCACCCGATCGCTACTCACTAGTTCAATGATTCCAACTCTAACAAAAGAATTCTCAAAGTCATGTCTCAGGCCAATATCACGAGAAGCATAATTTGAAAATGTTTTCTCAAATTCAACAATTCTAGTTAACATTAGGTAGAGCATAAAGATTTTTGCCATTGAGTTGTTCATCATCACAACTTTCTTGAAACATTTAAACCTTGCAGGAGACTTCCTAACATATTGCACGACATGTCTAACAAGTTAAATAAAAGATAATTTTTTTTAAATTATCTTGAACGATAAGATTCACTATGTACGCCATACACCTCACTTGAATGTGATTATCGTTCATCAAATCAGTTGTCATCTTAGTCATATGCTTAGGAAATTCTTTTACAATCACATCGATTGAGCTGACATTATCAACTGTGACAGTGAAGATTTGATTTATCCTTCACTTACGTAAGCACCTAACAAATTAAGTATTTTCTTATGCATATTTCATTCACTGTCAATCCAATGGGAAGTGATACACATGTAATTAATTCGTTGTACAGAAGTCCAAGTGTCGGTGAAGATATAGATTATTTGTTTTGTTTCCATAAATTACTTCCTTAATTTTGTTTTTATTCGTTAAAAACACTAAAATAAACTACATGAAAGGATCCAAAAATAAGGTTGCACCACTTTCATAAACTCTTAAACCTTCTTTCTCAACAAAGCTAAAAGGAAGCCCATCAACTATTATCATATGATATACAAATTCTCTACACTCTTCTTGCATACTAAAATAGATTCAACACTCAGAAAACACATGCCCTGCACAATCGACCAAAAAAGGGACTAAAATGAAATAATTAGACTAAGATAACATATGTAGTACACTACACTCACATACCTAAATTGCGTACACATTATTATTCAAATGGAGAAACAAAAAAAACTAAGTAAAAAAAGGAGAAAAAGTAAAAAAGAAACACACTAAGAAGGATGGTAAATAGATAAACGAAAAGAGAGATGGAGACTTTATTCAGTACCTACCAACGAGAGAGAAATATTAATCAAATAAACTTGAGATCTGAGAAGCAACTGACCAGTAATCAGCAAGAAGAGTCGAAGAGACGAAGATACCTACATGTGGCTTTACAATTTACACCTTAACCTCTTTTAAACTTTCGTGATTTTTTGAGTTTATTGACTTGCTCACTAGTTTGTAAGGCAAAATATATAATTACAGAAAAGTAAATAGGTTTTCCTGGCTTTATGGCTTTAACCTTTAGGAGTTAGGACTAACAAAGGAAAAATATATATAATTACTCTTATAAATTAGGGAAAAATATTAGATGAGGCTAATAAATGTAAATATGGTAACTCTTAACTAGTTAATGATTTATCCAATAAGAAAATTGAATAATTCACCTCATACCTATAAGCAGTTAATTATAAAACTTTAATACGTTCCCAAACCATTTATTCTATAATCTAATACCAATAGGTCAATAAGTCAATTTTGGGTTGGCTTATCAGTTACGGTTCAATTTTGAACACCCCTACTTCTCGATATTCCTTGCTTGATATGATAATTTCCATCTTTTTCATCTCTTGTCAAAAGTTTTGAGCCATAATTGACAGTATTGTCATTTAAAATATTTCATGAGCTCTCCCGTCATGCTACCATGATTCTACCTACTGAGGAGGGGAGGGTTCTTTATTCATGGATTGAGACTACAATTGTGAGTTGAGACTCAGTCTACGATCTCAGCGGGTCATTCATTTCTATATGTATTGATCATGCCTGCACTATTGAGCAACTCTATCGTGAGGCGCAATATGGTAGCGACAAGATGGCTAGACATGAGGGTAACTATAATAGGTCTAGTTCCAAGGAGAAGGACTCCTATGATAGGCTCAAGAAGTGGTTTCAGCAAAGTCATCCCAGTCGGCATATTCAGGCCTCATTAGACAGTTTAGAGGGTGATCGGTATAGTTAGAATGAGGTTGGATCTAGTCAGAGTCGTGGGTCCCAAGCTAGTATTTCAACCGGTGGTGGTCATTCTTCTGGGATCAAATCATCTTCTCATTGTTTTAAAGGTGGAGAGTTTGATCATTGGTCCAAAGATTTTCCCATGCATAGGCGGATTGCTTCAGCTCTATCAACTCCACTAGCAGCACCTTCAGTTAGGGCTCGAGGTCAGAGTCAAGACCATCGCGGTGGACAGCAGGATATTCAGGATGGTTCCTGGGGAGCTACGTTAGGTGGTAGGACTGATTGCCAGGGCAGAGGTGGACATGGATATTTCTACGTAGCTCTAGTGAGGGCGGAGATTAAGGCATCAGATGATGTGATCACAAGTATGATTCTTTTGTTCCATCAGCCCACCTCGATTTTATTTGTTGTAGGCTCTACATATTATTATAGATCTATGTATTATGCTTCTCATACGGGTATGAGTTTTGAGCCTATGGCAGCACCATTACATGTGTCGACCCCTGTGATTGAGCCTTGGATAGTGGATCAGTTGTTTCTATCATGCTTAGTTACTATCCAGGGGTGTGACACCCAGGCTAACCTTATATTTTTAGATATGCTTGATTTTGATGTAATTCTTTGCATGAACTGGTTAGCCCCCTACCATGTAGTTTTAGATTACTTCTCTAAGACTTTTACCTTAGACATGCTTAATTTCCCCCCCGATGGTATGGTAGGGATCCATTAGCTACACACCGATAAAGTTATCTCTTTCATTCAAGATCGAACGCTAGTGGCAAGCAGATGTTTGTCTTACTTGGCCTATATGCATGATGTGAGTAAGGAGGTCCTTCTAATTGAGTCCATTCCAATCATCCATGGTTTTGTAGATGTATTCCCTACCAACCTACCAAGCCTACCCCTAGACCGTGATATTGATTTTCCTATTAAGCTTGAGCTGGGTACTTGATCTATTTCCATTTTGTCATATTGGATGGCTCCTATAGAGCTCAACAGTCAGCTTCAAAATATATTAGGTAAGGGATTCATCAGGCCTAGTGTATCGCCTTGGGGAGCTCCAGTTCTCTTGGTGAAGAATAAAGATTATATGATACATATGTGTATTGATTATAGGTAGTTGAATAAGGTAACAGTGAAGAACCGCTAGCCCATGCATATGATTGATGATATATTTGACCAGTTTCAGGGTGCCACAGTGTATTCAAACATTGATTTGAGATCTACTTACCATCAACTGAGGATTAGGGCAACAGACATCCCTAAGACCGCATTTAAGACTCGTAGCCACTATGAGTACCTAGTGATGTCTTTTGGGATGACTAATGCCCCTACCCCCTTCATGGACTTGATGATGTGGGTGTTTCGGTCGTATCTTTATTTGTTCGTCATTGTGTTCATAGATGAAATTCTGGTAAACTCTCAGAGCAGGAGTGATCATGAGAAGCATCTTAGGATTATGCTCCACACTTTGAGAGATCAGCGGCTTCATGCCAAATTCTCAAAGTGTGAGTTTTCGCTAAAGTCTGTAGCATTCTTGGGGCACGTGGTGTCCAAGGATGGTATTGATGCTTATCGTGACCAATGACACTATCCTACGGTATGAGTGTCTACGATCGTCGATAATATCGTAACCCAACCAAGGGTTGGGGTCGTGTCCCAAGGGAGCGATTTTGAGAATTGATAGAAAAATAGAATTACATTCTAACTAGTCATAGCTAAACATATTAACGAACAAAAACATAGTAAAAAAGAGGGGGTGACACAAAAGTGTCAAATATCAAATGGGGGTTTTGTAACAGGTACTAAAACAGCAAAATAAACAAGAAAATCAAGTATGGGGAAAGGTTCTTGGGATGTGACCACAATATAAGTTGAGATAAATTGTTGGGTACGAGCTTACGATAGGAAATTTGCAAAATAATGGTGACTAGGCTAAGCTTTAACTGGAAATAAGTTCCCTCTCGGGTAACTTACCCCGTTTTAAATGTGTTCCTCTCAGACACCCATTTGTCGCATGAAGACCAACCTATGCCTTCACCCACCCACTGTCTCGAGCTGAGTGTTAGGATATAGGACTAGGGCTCACCCACTCGGGCTGAACCTCATGTCGACCCACTTCTTAGGCCATCAGTCTAGTGGTTTTTGTTTCTCAACCTCCTTCTCGGGCAAGCCAAAAACACATGGGTGGCTTTGTATTAGCAACTACAAACCCTTTAGATTAAACCACAACCACTAGCTGAAATTACCATTAAAATACATCTAACCTATCAGTAAGCAAGACCCAACAAGAATATCAACCCATATTTGCAAAATCACACCCCAAGAATGGGGGTTTTTAGCAACACATCAAGAAATAAGAAATTATACCTAACATGATAATGAAACCAACTGGGTATAAGAAATTAAACCTTAAATTAAGAAAAGGAAAATGAATTGAGAAGACCCACTTCCAACTTGGTGAAGAAGAACTCCTTTCTTCAAGTCTCCACAAAACCCTCTCCAAACTTGAGAGAAAAATACAGAAAAATACTATAGACTAATAATAATTTTTACTCTAAAATATTCCTCTCAAAATTGTTCTAACTAGTATTTATAGTTTTCACAGATTGTGCTGTGGAGGATTGTTTGGCGACATTAGTCGAGATCGTCGATGAACTCGGCGATCCACCTTTTGGTCAGCTCATCTCCTTCAGTGTCTTGCCTTTAGCATCCTCACATTTTGTATCATTGGGTGGTACAGTACTGCTTTGCGGAACTGATCGATGACTCGCCGACTACTCCTTTCCTCGCCTTTTGATCCACTTCATTCAAGGCTTCGCATACTGGAACGAAGGGCGGTTCATGTCGTTTCGGCGACTCGCCAAGTTGAACTCGGCAATCCACAGGATTCCATTTCTTGTTCTTTTCATCCCTATTTGCTCCGTTTTGTTCCTAAGTGTCCATGCTTCCACTAAAACTTTAAATACCTGAAACTTCTGCATTTTAATCAGGCATTGAGATAAAACAAGCATTCAAGGACACTATTTCCATTAAAATAAAGCCCCAAATGAGTCCAATTTGTGGACTCATCAACACCCCAACTTAAACTTTTGCTTGTCCTCAAGCAAACTCAAGTTCAGCAGTTCAAATAGGGTGCCTCAAACAGTGCTACACACGATTAAATCATCAATGCACACAACAAGACTCAATTTACTTTTGCAAGGATCACTTGTGTACTCAAAGATTCAAATGGTGACACACCATTACCTAAGATTCTCATGCTCACAATACTTGCTGCTTGTGCAAGTTCAAGCTCAACAAAGTATCTAAATGCCCTCACGTAAATAATGATTCCATATTCACACCTAGATATGAGTCAATTTAATATCAGGAATCAGATACAATGCTCACACTCAAAAAGATTAACACAATGCATGTTTTCACCCATACGTTTGCCCTTATTTTCCAATTGACTTTCGATCCAACTTACTCAAGATCAAAAAGGTCTTTCTAAGGATTGTAATGGGGCTGAGTGCAAAGGTATGGTCATTTAGGCTTAGTGACTTTTTCCTCGTGAGATGTCGTATTATCAAAGCATTCCCTTCTTTTCCTTTATCACTTCTTTTTCTAGTGCTTTTAAGTCATCCTTCTATTCACTCCATATGAGTTTCTTGGAACCCCAATATCCTTTGTACTTTATTCCACAATTTTATTTTTTATTTTTTTTGAAGGGCTCCATTGTTCTGCAACATGGGTAAAGGGGGACTTCTTATAGCACTTCTTGACTTCTCATTTTCCTTTTTACTACACCCCTAACTTAGGCTTTTTGTCCTAAGTTGGCTATTCACTAACCTACAAATCAAGAGGTTTATAAGTAGAGAATTAAGTAAGGTCTAGGGTTTATCAAGGTTCTTCTAAAGAAAGGTAAGGCTTAAAGGTGTTCAAAAGAGTTTCACACGCTCACACGTAGGTCACAAAAAGAGGTATACGTCAAATTTGCTCACACTCTTTAAAATTGCCTAAGATCATCTCAAGAGTACACCTTTCTAAATCAATCAGACTAACAGGGAAAATTCTAGGTTTATTCATGCAAGGTTCAAAGTAAGCTAAACACACAAGGCATCGATACTTCAGTCAAGAAAGACTACACGTGTTTGATAGTGTGCAACAGTCATCACAAGAGAATCAATTTGATAAATGGCTAGTCACAACGAGATGCAAAGAGTGCACATATGTCTATGTAACTTCATTTGGCCTCGTCGTAGCCGTGCATTCATGTTTGTTCAATTGAGAGCACTATTCAAGTCATCGGTATTGATCGAAATCGAGACTTAAATTTTTGCAAAAGAACAGCCACTTTCAACACAAGAGGTGGCGAAAATTTTTCAAAAGGATCAAAATTATTTTGCAATTAAAACAACAGGAGCCATAAGCTCAAGCATCCACAAAAAGAAACAGTATTTAAAACGTAGTTTAGAGCAAACCAAACAACCCAATTTCATGTGCAAAACAACAAAGTATTCTTACAAACAAAAGGGTGAGCCTCACCCCACCCAATGAAAGAGCGTTTGCCCTCAAATGCAAGTAAACAAAAATATATCGACTAGTAAGATAGGAAAAGACAATGCGAGAGAGGTAAGGAAGGGTCCTGTCTATGCAGTCGCTCTATCTGTCGGGGCTTGAATATGGGCATCGGTGCCCGGTATATCTATCTGGTCGCGTGTCTCAGTCTCAGAAGTAGCCTCAGACATACTAGCAATGCCAGATCCACTGGGAGCTGTTGTGGGTGGCTCAGCTAGAACTGTTTGAGTTGTCGACTGCACAACCATCTCAACGAGATTTGGCAAGTCTCTGAATATAATGTCCTATTGGCTCTCGCTCAGCACCTTATTGTGCACTACTACCTGCTCTTCGTCGATCTCTGTCTCCGACTCTGCATGCCCTGCATTATCCTTCTGCACGTCTCCAGGAGTGGTTGGGAAAATCCTAGAGGTTTCAAGGATATCTTCGTCATCTGCTCCTCGCATCAGTGTTGTGAAGTTGGTGTCCTTCAGATAGTATACATCCTTCTTCAGCTAGGCTATTTCAACTTTTAGGGCTGAAACCTCGGGTGTCTCCCCCTGTCTTTTCTCACAAGCAGTGACTATAGCAGTCAGTTCATCAACAGTGTTTCTAACGGGGGTTAGTGCAGTCAAGATGGAACTGTCAATCATCTCTGGGACAGATCTCTCTAATCATGTCACCCTAACATCCGCCGTGTAAGCTAGCCGTCCCATTTTCAGGATGGCCTAAGTGATCCTGGAAGGTTGGGCTGATGATGAAACACCTGGGGCCTGTGAAGAAGAGGAGAGAGGATCGGGTATACCTCATGGCTCAGAGGCCGGAGTATGCGAAGGTGTTTCTACTGGTATTGCATCAACATCGACCTCTAGAGATGTATCTGTTGGGGCTACCCTCCTTCTGTCATTCTCCTCTTGTGGGAACTCTGCCTCTATACACCGGATGTCGGTGGAGGAAGATGGGGTAACCTCAACATCCCTTGTAATGTCACGTGGTACTCTAGCTCGCTGACATAGATTAGTGATCAGTATAGGAAATGGCAGAGACGTCTGTGTCTGTTTGGCCTTTATAGCTATCTCCTGTGAAACCAGTAATCCCTGGTCGATCTGCCTCCTACACATGATAGAACCAAGGCATGTCGCCTTCGAATGACGCAGAATGGACTCGTTTTGGGACGGCATAATGGTGCTGCTGATGAATCCAAACCAATACCGAGAGGTGGTGTTCATATCCCTCTTCTGAATGGAGACTCCCGCGTCCATCCACCTCGGGGTGGTGTCAGAGATCATCGGAGCTAACCAACCCTTCAAATCATCGAGAGATGGAGCAAAAGGCAAACCATTGTAGGGAAGTACCGAGTGTAGCAGCCGTCCCAATATAACATTTATGTGTTCACTATGACAATCTACTGCCTTGCCTCCAACCATAACCGATTTCACTGGTCAGAAATCACTGGCCTTCTTTCTGCTTTTCAGGACCAACTCCCCATAGGCTAGGTAGAATTCCCGGACCCAAGAAGGTATGTAAGTACCCCGTGGCCTCGTGAATTGCTCAAACTTGTGATACCTGAGCGTGTCAAGAACCTCAGCATGCTTACCTTCTAGGCCTTCCACGGATAGTAATTTTTCTTCGAGAATGGTGCGTAAACCATCTCCTTTTAATCTGTTCAGCAATCTCGGTGGAGGTGGGACTACGGAATGTACATGAGCCACTAGAGGTGGTGTTGGGTTTGGCACTGGTGCAGTAGTAGGCAAAGTGTCAGCTGAGAGGGTGCTGGTGGTTGTGGACTGAGACCTGGCACGGAGCGCTCTCCTTCGGTCAATCAGAGGCAATTCAACCTCTGGTTCAACAAAATCTTGCTCCACAACTACCTCTTTCTTTGCTATATGTTTTATCCTTTTTCCTTTCTCTCCCGGTCGGAGATCTTGCTTTCTTTTTTGTAAAGGACGTGATCTTTCTTCATTTATTATAATATCCTTTGTTGTTTTCTAAAGGGGCTCGTTTAGGTTGGTGCGTACCATTTTTGCAAAAGATCAAGAAGAAACTCAAATGCAAGTACAGAAAAGTTATTGCAGATAGACTCGTTGATCTGATCGGTGAGTCACTGAATGATTTTGGCGAACCTGAACGAGCTCGCCGAAGGGATTGTCTTAACAATGAGAAGAAAACAGCGATAGGTAGAATCATTCGGTGAATCGCCGACTACTTTCGGCCAGCAGGATGTATTCGCCGAAACTGATAGTTAAACAGGATCCCAGGGATGCAGATAAAGGGTGATTATAATACTTCGGCGAGTCACCAAACATTTTCGGCGCCCTCATACTTCTCACCGAAAGATATAGAATCAAACGTAAATTGAGGCGCCAAATCATTGGCAGGGTGGAGGCATTAGGTGAACCGCCGAGTCGTTCAGCGATCTCGACTTAGCTCGCCAATTGACCCAACGTGCCTATTTTTGACCCACCTTCTCAAATTCAATCCTCCAAATCCCAGAAAATCAAATCAAAGCACGCACTCATGGAATTCAAATAATACCTGCACGACCCATCACTCTTGAGATACTCAGACTCCCTCGAATTTGTCGAATTTTGGCCATTTGACGATGCCCGCTCATAAGATTGGTGTTACCCGATCTTCCATCAAGCAATTTTCGTCATTTAGTGCACATATAGGTTACTCAGACTTCACCCAATAAACCTAACAACTAACATGCAATACCCCTATCGATATCAATTAATTCAAAGTGCAAACACTAAGGCATTCAATTATTTAAGCATTTTAGGCAAGGTTTACGAATTGAAAATAGCATCATAGCAACCTATTTTTATCAGAGAGTCCCAGCACACGTCATCCTGATACTATAACTAAAAAAGAGTGCAAAGTTTTCAAAAATAAAATTGGGGCTTTAGAGGAAAACCTTGTATGCCGATCAAATAGCTTTTTGTAATGCTAGGCAACAAAAATATCCTAGTTCCGAGTACCAATCGACAACTATAATACTAGTTACAAGCAATAATCAGTAAATACTACTATTGTGGGAACTTGATAAGTATCAAAGTGAGGGAAAGTGAATAGTTTTAAAAATTTGGCCGTCTTTGGCCAGATATTAACCGTTCAGTTCCTAGCCTTTCAGCTACGTTAGTCATGTCACCGATAGCATTGACGATGCACCAAAAGCTTACTTACCTCATCGAGTTTTACAGGACCTCCCTTATTTTGGGGTCCTTATGACGGATTAAGTCAGAAGCGCAGATAGATTCGGTGACTCGCCCACTGGGTCTTTGGCTCGCCATCTTGTACTACTCAACACCTTTCACATTTTACCGTACAAAATCAGCACACCCTTATTCGAACAGAATAATTAAAAAGCAGTAAAACCTTGGGTTGCCTCCTAAAAAGTGCCTTATTTTACGTCGTGGCATGACGTAAGTTCGGTCTCACTTTTCGTTGTTGGGGTTAGCCCTAGTGTCACTAGGTGACCCCAATATGTCATTTGGGTGGAGATGAGGCACTTCAAAACTTAGGAATGACCTAATCAACTAGATTGATCTAGAGTGAGATCCAATCATTTGATTCAACACTTCAACATTCTCCTTCATTTCCTCCAATACTCGATCATGATCGTTGACCTTTTGGAGAATGATTTGAAGTCTGTCCTCGACAAGATTTTCTCTCCCATCTCTGGACTTCCTCTGCTCATGATGGGGTATACACTTCCCTTTGTTATTGCATTGGACTTCCACCTCTGAGAGTTTGGTAACTAGTTCGTTTAGCTGAGATGCCAGGGCGGTCAGCGTGAGGCCCTTTTAGACTTTTTAGCTTAATTCCACCAACTTGCCACTACTTTGCTCAGCCATGTTCATATAAGTGGATAACTCAACAAAAAACAAAACCGAAAGTAAAGTTAGTGAACTACGATAAATAATATGGAAATTCTAGTAAACTAAAAATTCTCGAATAACACGACTCCCCGGCAACGGCGCCATATTTATGCTTATCGTGACCAACGACACCATCCTACGGTATGAGTGTCTACGATCATCTATAATATAGTAACCCAACCAAGGGTTGGGGTCGTGTCCCAAGGGAGCGGTTTTGAGAATTGATAGAAAAATAGAATTACATTCTAACTAGTCGTAGCTAAAGATATTAACGAACAAAAAGATAGTAAATAAAAGGGGATGACATGAGAGTGTCAAATATCAAATGGGGGTTTTGTAACAAGTACTAAAATAGCAAAATAAACAAGAAAATCAAGTATGGGGAAAGTTCTTGGGATGTGACCACAATATAAGTTGAGATAAATTGTTGAGTACGTGCTTTCGATAGGAAATTTGGAAAATAATAGTGACTAGGCTAAGCTTTTAATGGAAATAAGTTCCCTCTCAGGCAACTTACCCCGTTTCAAATGTGTTCCTCTCACACACCCATTTGTCGCTTGAAGACCAGCCTACGCCCTACCCCACTCACTCTCTCGAGCTGAGTGTTAGGATATAGGACTAGGGCTCACCCTCTCGGACTGAACCTCATGTCGACCCACTTCTTAGGCCATCAGTCTAGTGGTTTTGGTTTCGCGACCTCCTTCTCGGGCAAGCCAAAAACACATGGGTGGCTTTGTATTAGCAACTACAAACCCTTTAGATTAAACCACAACTACTAGGTGAAATCACCATTAAAATACATCTAACCTATCAGCAAGCAAGACCCAACAAGAATATCAACCCATATTTGCTAAATCACACCCCAAGAATTAGGGTTTTTAGCCACACATCAAGAAATAAGAAATTATACCTAACATGATAATGAAACCAACTGGGTATAAGAAATTAAACCTTAAATTAAGCAAAGGAAAATGAATAGAGAAGTCCCACTTCCAACTTGGGAAAAAAGAACTCCTTTCTTCAAGTCTCCACAAAACCCTCTCCAAACTTGAGAGAAAAATACTATAGACTAATAATAATTTTTACTCTAAAATGTTCCACTCAAATTTGTTCTAACTAGTATTTATAGTTTTCACGGATTGTGCTGCGGAGGATTGTTCGGCGATATTAGTCGAGATCACCAATGAACTCGGTGATCCACCTTTTGCTCAGCTTATCACCTTCAGTATCTTGCCTTTAGCATCCTCGCATTCTGGATCATTTGGTGGTACAGTACTGCTTTGCGGAACTGATCGGCGACTCGCCGACTGCTCCTTTCCTCGACTTTTGATCCACTTCCTTCAAGGCTTCGCGTAATGGAAAAAAGGGCGGTTCATGTCATTTTGGCGACTCGCCAAGTTGAACTCGGCGATCCACAGGATTCCATTTCTTGTTCTTTTTAGCCCTATTTGCTCCGTTTTGCGCCTAAGTGTCCATGCTTCCACTAAAACTTCAAATATCTGAAACTTCAGCATTTTAATCAGGTATTGAGATAAAACAAGCATTCAACGACACTATTTCCATTAAAATAAAGCCCTAAATGAGTCCAATTTGTGGACTCATAAGGCATCATGGTAGATCCAGTAAAGATTGAGGCTATTCGTGATTGGGCAAGGCCCAATTCAATTACTGATGTTTGAAGCTTTGTCAGTTTTGCAGGCTACTACAAATGGTTTGTGGCGGGCTTCTCCACTATTCCTGCACCTTTGACCTAGGTAACTCGCCTAGATGTTACTTTTTAGTGGGCTGAGAAGTATGAATTGAGTTTTTGAAAGCTCAAGAGTTGCAGACTACTGGTCATGTATTTACTCTTCCAGTTGAGGACAATGGCTTGATGGTCTATTGTGATGCATTCGACATTGTTTTGTATTGTGTCAGGGTTGGTTTATTGCTTATGTGTCAAGGCAGCTTAGGCTCCATGAGTGCAACTAACCCACCAATGACTTGGAGTTGGCGGTGGTAGTTTTTGTGCTTAACTTCTGGATGCACTACTTGTATAGAGTTTGTCGTGAGATCTACACATATCTCAGTATATTATGAGGCAAAAGGACCTAAATTTAAGGTAGCATCACTAGATTGAGTTTCTGAAAGACTATGACATCTCTATTTTTTACCATCCATGCATGGTGAATGTGGTAGCATACGCGTTGAGTAGGAAGGTAGTGAGTATGGTAGTCTAGCCTTTCTATCTACTATAGAGAGACCTTTTGAATTGAACATTCAGTCCTTAGCTAACCAGATGGTTCAGTTGGATGTTTTATATTCTAGGCGTCTTTTAGCCTATGTGGGAGTTCAATCATCCTTAATTGATCAAATTTATAGCCGTCAATTTGAGGATGAAGCCGTTGTCACCCTTTGAGATCAGTGTTAGTTGCTGATATCGGTCAGGTTACTTTGGATTCAGATAGGGTTTTGTGATTTGTAGGCTATACTTGTGTTTGAAGAGTTAGGGGTTTGATTCAACTGATACTTCGTGAGGCCTATAATTCTAGGTATTCTATTCATTCGGGCACTGCAAAGATCTATCGTGACTTAAGGCAACATTACTGGTGAGCCGACATAAGGAGAGATTTTACAGATTATATTTCCCATTGCCTGAGTTGCTAGCAGGTGAAGGCAGAGCGTTTGAGGCCTGGTGATGAGTTCTGGATATTGCCCATTATGGAGTGGAAGTGGGATCACATCAATATAAACTTTGTGGCAAGTTTGCCTTGGAGGTGTTGACATCATTTGGGTCATCGGTGATCGATTGACTAAGTCAACACATTTCCTCCCTGATCAGTCTTCATTTAGTGCCAAGAGGTAAGCCCATATCTACATTCATAAGGTGATTAATCTTTATGGTGTGCCGATCTTCATAATAAAAGATCGGGGTGCTCAGTTCACTTCTAGCTTTTGGAGGACTTTTCAAGATGAGTTAGGCACTCGTGTTGACCTTAGGGTATTATCCACGCTGTTGAGGATATTTTGTGGGCTTGTGTTTTGATGAATTCACTATTTGGACGCATTTAAGGCTTTATTTAGATAGATCTAGTGTCCTCAAATGCTTGTTTTGTGCCAATAACTGATGTAAAATCCTTGATTTCCAGGTATTTGGATTGAGGAACAAAGCATGGACACTAGTGAGCAAAAAGGAACAAGGCAGCTAAAAGAACGAAGAAAAGAAAGCTTGTTGATCGCCTAATCCATTGGGTGAGTCGCCGAATGGCTATTATCTCGCCTATAGTTCCAACATGCCAAGCCCTGAAGGATAAAATCAAGTCGGCGATGGAGAATCAAGTCGGCGTGTCACCGAACGGTTCCGCGATGCAGTGTTGGTTCACCCAAAGTTACAGAACTTGAGGATGTTGAAGGCCAAAGCAAAAAGGCGATGGAATTGACCAAAGGGCAGATAGCTGAGTGGATCAACGATCCCGACTTACTGCGCTAAATGGCCCTTCGTACCACATTTTTGGCAACTATAAATACATTTTCAAATATTATGTTTAGTATCAAATTTTATTCTGAACACTCATTAGAGTAATTTTTGAGTTTTGAACTGAGAGTTTGGAGAAAAACTTTTCCTTAACTTTGAAGAATTAAAGTTTTCCATTTTTGAAAAATTGGAAGTGGGTATTTGAGATTCTTCAACTTGGACCTTTGTAAAGACGAAACTAATCTTATCCAATTGATGGAAACACAATTTGGTAACGATTTCTATCTTTTTATGATGTCTATCTAAAACCCCAATTCTTGGGGTGTGATTATGTGATTATGAATTGATTTAGCTAATGGGTATTGCTAATTGTTAGTGCAAATGTTGTTTAGAAGTGATTTCAATCAGTAATTGTGGTTTTATTTAAAGGGTTGTAGTTGCAAATGCAATTCTACCTTTGTGCTTTTGGCTTGCTCGAGAGAGAGGTTTTAAAACCAAGATTACTGAATTGATGGTCTGTGGGTATTTGGTTGTCATGGGTTCAGCTCGAGAGAGTGAATCCTAAATCTTTTTCCACACATTTAGCTCGAGAGAGTGAATGGACTAAAGCGTAGGATGTTCTTAATTGATTACTTATTGGTGTTTGAGAGAAACCAACTTGATTCGGGGGAAATTGTTCGAGAGAAAGTTTATCCCTACTAAAGTCTAGCTTATTCACTGATTTACAGCTATTACTAATAGTTGCAATTACCCATTCGTCTACTTTAGCCTGTAATCCAACCACATCCCAAGAACCCGTCTCAATATTATTACTTTCACGTTATTTGTTGTTGTTATAGCTGATAGTTAAAACCAAAACCCCATTTGTTATTTGACATTCGTGTTACCCCTAATTTGAATTATGTTTTTATTCGATAATGTCTATTTCTATGATTGACTTGAAAGTATCTGTGCTTTCATATTGATTCTCAAACACGTACCACTCCCTGTGGGATTTGACCCCAACTCATTTAGTTGGGTTATATTACTAACTAACAATCGTTCATACTTAGAATTGGATGAAGTGTCCTGATACGTGAAATCAAAATGACGCCGTTGCCGGGGAGTGGTGTTGGTTGAGAATTTTAAGTTAAGTTGAAATTTGTTCTTGTTAGTTATGGTTTAATCTACTTACTTTTAGTTTTGGTTAAGTTGTTTGTGTTTTGAAGCAGGAAGTATGAGTGTGAATAGAAGAAATGGTAGCGAAGTAGGACACCAAGATGACATTAGAAACCTCAATGATGTCAATGAGCCTAATGCTAATGACCCACATCTAATGGGCGGAATTGGTGTCATTCGCTTGCCTCCTCAAGAAGGGAATGCTATGTTCCATATTACAAGTACCATGTTGCAGCTCTTACAATTGAAGGGGCTGTTTGGTGGTTTGTCTCATAAGGATCCCCATGAGCACATTAGAAATTGTGTTGATGTTTGCGGTCCGTTTTCCTTCAAGAACATTTCCCAAGAGTCGGTTTGGTTGAGATTGTCCCGTTTTCTTTAATGGGAGAAGCATGTAAGTGGCTGACTGAATTGCCATGAGAATCAATCACTTTGTTGGAAGAGCTTGTTACCGTATTTCGAATGAGATTTTTCCTCCTTCGAAGATGATGACTCTTCGGGATAGCATCCAAAGCTTCAAACATTTGGAGGGTGAGCCAATTCATGAGACTTGGCTACGATTCAAGAAGTTGGTGCTGCAATGCCCAACTCATGGTTTGCCTGACAATGTCTTGCTGCAATATTTTTATCAAAGTCTTGATTCGGTGAACAAAGGTGTAGCTGACCAACTTTCTCCGGGAGATTTGATGCAACAACCTTATGCTATAGTAGCCCAACTTTTGGATGGTATGGCCACAATTAATTGGGCTTGGTACACCCGTGAGGATCAGGTCTCCCCTTTAACGTTCAAATTAACCAAGGAACAGCTTGAGAAAGACCATGAGAGAGACTAGAACATGACCAAGATCCTGACACAACTTGACATTTTGCCTAAAAATGTCATGGGTTTTGGTGTTCGGAGTGTCAATGTCGTGGGTGTTGGTGTGTGAATCCCGAAGATGCCAAGTTCGAGGCTTTGTACAACGAAGAGGTGAATTTCTTTGCCAACCAAGGTGGTGGTTATCATTCAAACTACCCAAGCCAGGGTGGTAACCAAGGTTGGAACAGATATGAAGGTTGGAAGGATCGTGATCAAGAATGGAGGGATCGGAATCCCAATTGGAGACCCTTAGCCAGACATGTCGACCCTTAGCCAGACAGTTACCTCTCATTCTGTCTCGATCAAAAAGTTGGAGACCCAAATGATTAATATCTCGTCTAAGAATGAGGTTTGAGTGTGGATTTGCGTCGTGTCGCGACGTTAACTAAGATGTTGCTTGGGAGGCAACCCAAGTTTTATTTGCTTTCGTTTCAAGTTGAAATAATGGTGTGTTGATTTTGCAGGTTAAAGTGTGAAAAAAGTTTGAAAAAGTGGAGATTGGTGAGCAAAAGTCAAGTCGGTGACTCACAGAAGAGGTCGGCGAGCCTGACTTAGATCGTTGTTGGACTCAAGACAATTTTAAATTGGAATCTATAAAACTCGGCGAGCCCAGGAGCTGATTGGTGATTCACCGACCAGGTCGGTGATCGCCACTTTGTCCGTCGTTTGGACCCCCACAATAACTAAAGGTCCTATAAAACTCAACGAGGTAAGTCCCCACTCAGCATGTCACCGAGTGGGTCACTGAGAAATACTAATGTTGCTGAATGGGTGAGAACTGGACGGTTTTAAAAGCCAAAGGTTTGAACTTTCAAACTCTTTCACTTTCCCTCACTTTTGAACTTCCCAAACTCACACCCCCACTTTAGTAATCAATATTTTGCATCTTTATTACATTTCAGTCGTTGGATTTGTTTTCAGAATTGGATTACTTTGTCGCTTAGCATTACAAAGTATTTATTCAGCATCTAAGGTTGGTTTTTCGAACCCCAAGTTTATTTTTAGAAATTTGTACTCATTTGTTAGTGGTTTTATCTTAGTGAAGTGTGTTGGGCCTCTCCGATAGTGTTTGTATGCTAGAATGTCTGTTTTAATTCAATCATTTTTCCTGTATTGCCTTTATTGTCAAATTCCCAAGTTTTTCGTACCTTAAAATTGATTAAAATTGTGAGGTTGTGCTTGCATGTTGTTGGGTATAGTCGTGTGAAGTCTAAGTAACCCGCATTTGTGCCAAATGAGTATTTTACCCAATGATGGAGTGGTTGACATTATTGCTAAGGGCAAAAGTCGTCAAATGGCCAAATTTGGCCAAACCTGGAGAACTTTGATCATCCCGGGGGCATGGGTGTAATGGGTCTTAGTTTAATTAGAGGAGTGCATGTTTTGATTTTGTTTTCGGGGGTTGCGGGCTTGAATTTGGGAAGTTGGGTTGAAAGTAGGCATGCTGGGTCATTTGGCGAGCTAGGTCGAGCTCACTGAAACACTCGACAGTTCGCCGAAGGTCCCTTTATAGCCTTTAATTTCATGCTTAATTATGAGTTGGATTCTGTAACTTCCTGCGAGAAGATTGAGTTCGAGAAATGCACTCGGTAACACGTCGAAGGTCTTCCTTGATCACCCTTTGTCTGCGCCCTTAATCCTTAAATGCATTGTAACTTTCGGCGAGCTGATCTTTGCTCGTCGAATGCTGTCAGTGATTCACCAAAAGGCCCTTTCCATTGCCAACATTCCATTTTTCTGAGGAATTTTTTAGCCATTCCTTACGACGAGCCTGATCTTGCTCACCAAAGAGATTCGGTGACTCGCCGACCGGTTCGGTGAGTCTGTCTGCAATTGTTTTCTTTTGTACTTTTGCTTGAATTGTTTCTAACTTTTTCTGATGTTTTGCACACATGGCTAGACCAAATGTTCTGGTAGGGACACGCCGCCCTACAAGAGGGCTAAAGGGATAAAAATCAGTGAGGATGTAGCTGCATCCAGGGCCAAGGGCACCAAACCTCCCACAACTGGTGGGAAAAGAAAGGACAAATGGAAGGCACCTGCCTCATCGAAGGCCAGCTCCGACAGTGATGGTATCTACGCCACTCACCTTACCACTTCTGAGAGTGAGGGTGAGCACCGGGAGCATCAGGCTGCAACTTCTGAGCCTGAGGAGGATGAGTCACTAGCAACCTAGAGAGTAGAGTTGCGCTCTAAGAGGATGAATTATCCATCTAGGATCAGGACTCCCCAGGCCACCACTACCACTTCTCCTGCTCCAGCATGGGTCGTGGTCCTAGCACAATCGGTACAAGGTCCTCCCCCTCGTTCTATGAACAACTGAAGACTGAGGGACCGAGGACAATCATATAAGAGAGGAGGTTGTCAATTGATAGGGTGATAGACAGGTACCCGAAGATCATGAGCTGCCTGAGATCGCACAAATTTCATATCTTCACCAATCCCCGTGGTCCTTATAATCCGAGTTGGGTTAGAGAATTCTATAGTGTTTATAGTGCTTTGACACAACAAGGGAAGAAGCCGACAGCCAAATTCAAGCTGGTTGACTATGTGATTGTTAGGGGTAGAAAGGTAAAGTGTGAGAGTAATGCCATCAATGTCGTCCTGGAGTGCTCCAATGATATTGACGATGACGGTCAGCACATGATCAGGAAAAAAATACTGGAGAACATGAAAAGATTGTTATCCCTGCTGATAACAGATGGTACTCCCAAGTGGCTTGAGGTTGGAACAGCCATTGAAAAGAAGGACCTCAATGTAGCAGCAAGGTATTGGTTTGGCTTCATCACCAGTACCATTATGACATCCAGAATAAGTCAATCCTTCGCCATGCCAAAGCAGCCTGTCTTGGTTGCATCATTGATGGGACGAGGCTAAATCTGGGGATGATTATTACACAAGAGATGTTGATGAGGGTCAAGCAGCGATAGACCTCTCTTCCCTTTCCGGTGTTGATCACCAAGCTGTGCAAACGGCCTCGAGTGCCTAGAGATGAAAAGAAGGATGTAGAAGTAATTCCCGCATCTTCTACCGACATCCAGAGGATCGAGGCGAAGTACTTGAAAGATGAGGCTGAGAAAAAGAAGGCAACCCTGGTGGTGGATACAGATGGATTACCTACAGAGGCACCTGTGCCTACTCCGGCCCCTGGGCCTTCAGGTACTTCTAGTACTGTTCCTTCTGATACTCCCAGTGCTTCTACTGCACCATTGTCCCCTAAAACTAGATTTGTTGTTGTTGCTGTTTCTCGGCCCCCGCTTACTCATGTTGCATTACTCCGGATGGGGCAACTGTTCCATTATGCCGGTCATCGTGCAGCCAGACTTGAGGCCTCCATTTTGGGCATGATTCAGATAGCCCTTGTTGATTCTGTGACACCATTGAGTTCTACCATTGATGCCCTTGCGGCTAGAATAGCGGTGTGTAAGCGTAGCCAAGGGGCCACCGAGAAGGTGATGGCTCTAAAGGCCGCTATTGCTACACTAAGGAGAGATGTGGACCAACTGAAGTCCATAGACATGTCCATCATCTTCGAGATGGTGGACATCCCAGATGTGCCAGTTGAGCCAAACATGCCTCCGGCTACCACCAGAGATGAAATTTGAGTTGAAGAGGGAATTGATTCCGAGTCTAAGGCAGAGACGGATGAGGAGATGCTTGGGGTTGCTGAGGACGCTTCTTACTAGGGCCTTACGGAGACTGAAGAGGCCATAGTAGATGCAGCTATTCAGGCTTCTTTGGCAGATATGCCCTTGGCTGACCGTAGTGGAGCTCGTGATATTGTGGAGCTGACTTCGGGCATTGATGCCCAAATTCAGAGTGATGCATTGGGCATTGATCCCCCAATAGATGGAGCGACTATGTAGACAATATTACTCTTTACCTCCTCTATGTCTTGTCTTTTCATTGACTTTTGGATATTTTGCTTTCATTTGAGGATAAATAGCTTTTATTTTGTGGTGGGGTGAGGCCCGTCTTTTGTGATTATTGTTTTGTTTGTACATTGGGCTTTGTGGTATATATTGTGTTTAGAATTGTATTTTATGGATGTTTGAGCTTGTGGCTCGTCATTTTAATTGTAAATGATTTTTGGACCCTTCTGAAAAATTTGTGCCACCACTTGTTTGTGTTTAAATGTGGTTGTTCTCTTGCAAATTTGAGTATCGGTCTTGATCAATACCGATGACTTGAATAGTCTTTATAATCGAACAAAAATGAATGTGCGACTACGATGAGGCCAAGTGAAGTTGCATAGGCAATATGTGAACTTCTTACATTTCATTGTGACTAGCCAATTATCAAATTGTGTCTCTTGTGATGAACATTGCAAACTAGCAAAAGTGTTAAGTCTTGTTTGACATTGGTGTCAATGCCTTGTGTGATGAGCTTATCGTGAACCCTATTTGATGACACCTAGAATTTGCCCCGTTGGTCCGGTTGACTAAGTGATGCAATCTTTTGAAATGATCTTAGGCAACTTTGAAAAGTGTGAAACAATTCGATATTATACCTCTTTTGTGGCCAACATTGTGAGTGTGTGATACTTTCTTGAACATCCTTTGAACCTTAACCCTTTCCTTGGAAGAAACTTGATGAAATTGTGACCTTTCTTTATCCATTACCCATAATCCTCATGATTTGTGGTTTGCTTAAATAGTCAATTTAGGCCAAAAGCTTAAGTTGGGGGTGTGGTGGAAAGAGAAGGTAAATGAAGAAATGTAAAGAAGTCCCATTTGACCAATGATTTTAAGGAAGATGGAACTCCCCCATACACAAAAAAAAAGAGAAAAAGAAATGAAAAAGTTGTTAAATAAAGTTGCAAAAAGATAATGGGGTGTCCGGTATTCCATGGAAAGTGAATAATGGGGTAACCTATGAGCATAAATGAGAATAATGAGAAGAAGGAAAGGAAGTTTTGTTCACACCACATTTCATGAAGATAGAAGTGACTGAGCCTAAATGACCATATATTTACACTCAGCCCCCTTACAAGCATTGAAAATACCTTTTTGATCTTGAGTGAGCTGAAACAAAGGTTGATTGGGAAATAAGGGCAAAACTATGGGTGAAATCATGCATCGTGTTCATCTTTATGACTGTGAGTGTTGCATTTGATTCCGGAGCTATAAATTATTGAACCATTGTGTGTGAATATGGAATCATTCTTTGTGTGATGGTATTTGAGTACCTTTGTTAAGTTTGAACTTGCATTTGAAGCAAGTATTGCGAGCTTGAGAATCTTTGGTAATGGTGAGTCACAACTTGAATCTTTGAGTGCACAATTGATCCTTCGCACCATATTTTTGGCGACTATAAATGCATTTTCAAATATTATGTTTAGTATCAAATTTTATTCTGAACACTCTTTAGAGTAATTTTTGAGTTTTGAACTGAGAGTTTGGAGAAAAACTTTTCCTTAACTTTCAAGAATTAAAGTTTTCCTTTTTTGAAAAATTGGAAGTGGGTATTTGAGATTCTTCAACTTGGACCTTTGTAAAGACGAAACTAATCTTATCCAATTGATGGAAACACAATTTGGTAACGATTTCTATCTTTTTATGATGTCTAGCTAAAACCCCAATTCTTGGGGTGTGATTATGTGATTATGAATTGATTTAGCTAATGGGTATTGCTAATTGTTAGTGCAAATGTTGTTTAGAAGTGATTTCAATCAGTAATTGTGGTTTTATTTAAAGGGTTGTAGTTGCAAATGCAATTCTACCTTTGTGCTTTTGGCTTGCTCGAGAGAGAGGTTTTAAAACCAAGATTACTGAATTGATGGTCTGTGGGTATTTGGTTGTCATGGGTTCAGCTCGAGAGAGTGAATCCTAAATCTTTTTCCACACATTCAGCTCGAAGAGTGAATGGACTAAAGCGTAGGATGTTCTTAATTGATTACTTATTGGTGTTTGAGAGAAACCAACTTGATTCGGGGTAAATTGTTCGAGAGAAAGTTTATCCCTACTAAAGTCTAGCTTATTCACTCATTTACAGCTATTACTAATAGTTGCAATTACCCATTCGTCTACGTTAGCCTTTAATCCAATCACATCCCAAGAACCCGTCTCAATATTGTTACTTTCGCGTTATTTGTTATTGTTGTAGGTGATAGTTAAAACCAAAACCCCATTTGTTATTTGACATTCGCGTCACCCCTAATTTGAATTATGTTTTTATTCGATAATGTATATTCCTATGATTGACTTGAAAGTATCCGTGCTTTCATATTGATTCTTAAACACGTACCATTCCCTGTGGGATTTGACCCCAACTCATTTATTTGGGTTATATTACTGACTAACGATCATTGACATATAGAATTGGATGAAGTGTCCTAATACGTGAAACCATGTTTTAGAGATTGAAAGTCACTAGGACCAGTTCTTGCCTTAGGCGGACTTTGTGTATAACAACTACTATAATTTTAGCATTCAGATAACCCGCTTGAGGCCATATATGGTGGGTTTTGTCGCTCTCTAGTTGGCTGGTTTTGGTCTACAAAGCCTAGCCCTTGTGGTACATACTTGATTTAGGAGGCTTTGGAGAAGGTGAGAGTGATTCAAGATAGACTTCGGGCAATTCAGATTAGGCATAAGATTTATACGGATCATAGGTGGCTAGATACCTTTGAGGTTTTTAGTTGATGATAGATTTTTCTTCCATGTATCACCCATGAAGGGAGTGATGAGATTGTGGAGGTGGGGCAATCTTATCCCAGGTATATTGGGCCTTTTGAGATCCTTCGGTCAGCTGTAGAGGTTGCTTATGAGTTAGCTTTGTCTCTGATTTTCTCATCTATCCACTAGTCTTTCATGGTTCGATGTTGTGCCGGTATGTTCCTTATGAGTCTCATGTGCTTCAGTATGATGTAGTGGAGTTGGATGACTGTTTGACCTTCATGGAGGCGCCGGTTGCCATTCTAGCCAGAGATGTGCGGCACTTGAACTCGAGATACATTCATGTAGTTAAGTTATGTTGAAGGCATCGTCTAGATAAGGAGGCAATTTAGGAGACCAATCATGATATGTGGGACCAATTTCCTGGGTTGTTCGAGCCTTCAAATATTCTTAACTCTTACTTTCACGGACAAAAGTATTTTTTAGTAGTGGATGTTGTAATGACTTGCAGGTCATTTCTGTGTTAATTCCTCAAGCTCGTTGTTTGAAGCTTTCGTGTAGTGAGTTTTAGTAACAAACAGTTTGGTACCTGGTCATTCGTTTAGTTTTTATGCGAGTTTTAGTGTTTTGGAATTTTGAACCTTGAACAGTCATTTTTTATTAGGAGTTCAGGAAGATGACCTCAGAATCAAATTCTGACGATTTCTTAGCTCCAAAAGGGTCATTTTAGAATAGTAGCATAGTCAGCACCACTCCCGATGCTTTCAGTGCGGGTCTGTGCGATTAGGCATTTTAACATTTAAGTTGAGGCCTGAGTTTGACTTTAGTCAACATTTTGTATGAATAAGCTTGGATGAGAATTTTGTTAGTGCGATTAGCTCCGGGATGTTGAGTTTGGTCTAAATCGACCCTTCGTTTAGGTCTTGAGGCTTTTAGGCTGTTTCTTAGGCCCCTCGTGGATGTTGACAAAGTGTAAAAATGAGTGTCGGCAAGAGGTTTTGCTAAACGGCCAAACTTTGCTTAAGTGGAGTGGAGTTTGACAGGATCGTATCCTCTTGTGGAAAAACTCTCTACATGAGTAGAGGTCCATTGATAGGGGACACTCGCCAAAGCGACCAGCCCTCCACAGGAGATGCTCCACCGAAATGACCCAGGCTTCAGCGAGGAGGTTCCTACATTAAAGTGCACCAACGACTTTAGTATTAAAATCCCAAGTTTCAATTAGATCTTCAGAAATAGTTTGGGGTCCCACCAACATAAACAAAAAATGCTTCCTAACCAAAAACAACATTTCAAACTTTATGGACTTTCGAAACTTTAAATGGAGTTCGTCTCAACAAAAATTGGGTCCAACACCTAAACTGTATTTTATCCATAAGCCTTAAGGTTGCTCAAAATGAGTTTAGAACCCTCGGGAAGCAGACCAAAGATCATTCTAGACCAAACTCAATGTTCTTAAGCTAACAAAACAAGGAAAGTAAAAATATACACAAGATTCCAACTTCGAACTGGTGTCACCAGTACAAGAGCTATTGTAGTATGAGAGTAAGGCTATACAATACATAATTGTCTGAACAAATACAAAATATAGACAATCAAAAATAGAAGGAAAGATTAAGTCTTTGAATACCAAGATCTTATCACAATCATATCATTAAAAGGGCCCTAAATGAGCATAGAATCAGTACAGATGAAACTTATTAGACGATGCATCAAAAAAATATGCATAAATGTAGTATGAATACTAAAACTATAACAATCTGACCTGATTTTTATGAGTAAGACAACAGTAAAGAATTTAGGTGAGAAAACTTTTCGAATAGTGACTTCAATTTTTTTTGGCTAGGCAAGCCCTAGATGGAATCTGGGCTAGGTGAGGTCTAGGGCATCCGAAAATGGTTGGGATTTGATGTTGAAGTTTGGTTGATATTTTATTGTAGTAATGACATTAAGGGTCCATAAGGCTTTCTAGAATCAAATTCGGGTAAATGGAACTCTCGAAATTGATCTTGGCATGGACAGGATATTGGTGGAAAACTATATGCACAGTGGAAGTATACCAGAATCATACAACTTACATGAATAATAGACAACACATGGTTTATGCTATAACAAGTACAATCATGTTAGAGGATATAAACTTTTCTGAAATTTAATTCAAGAATTACCTCTTGAAACGTGAGCAAATACCTTCAAGTGAATCCACAAGCTAGTCGACAAGCTGGAACCTTTAAGCGAATTCACAAACTGGACCACAGTTCTTCGGTCTTCTACAGTGATCCCAAATTTACTTCCGAACTTTCTCAATACTTAGGTGGACAAGTATTTTATAGAACACTTCATGTTTTCAAGTGTTAGAAGAATCCTTATTTATAGAGATTTCTTTCTAGTCTAGGGAGGAGAAGGAATACCATGTCTTTCTTTACAATAGAAAAAGACATGTACATCTCCCTTTCCTTAGAATAGAATAAGTCATGTCCTTAATTCTCCCTTTCTTTAGAATAGAAAAAGTGATATACTTCTCCTTTGCCTTAGAATAGTGAAAGACACATACTTCTCCCTTTCCTTAGAATAGAGAAAGACACATACTTCTCCCTTTTCCCTTTAGAATAGACTGTGAGTTCTAGTTAAATATGGGCACGGTAGGAACCACAAAATTAATTACTGAGACTTCCTATTATGGAAATAATTCCAGATAATTAATTTGAATTATTCTTCCCATAATAAGTTACAAATCATTCCACTAGAAATTCATAATTGCACTACTCTATTTATATTTCGAAATTCCCCATTAAACACATATGTAATTCTCCATGTTAAGATTACTGATATTAATCAATAAATTAAATTACTAACAAACTTAATTCAATGATCAATTTCCTTTAGAGCACTGCTTAACATATTTCATGTGCCGAATTCATAAATCCACTTGCAAGGTTTGACACAATGAAAACTTTAAAGCTTCTCAAAAAGGCATATCATCAATCTCTATATCGAGACATGAATTCCGTCAACTAACTTATTATTTCACCAATATATATTATCATCATTCAGTCTACCAGGTATATTGACCCATCTTAGAATCTCACCTTTTAATATATCAAAACGATAATTAACATATACGGATCATAATAGTTATATTAGGATTAAGAATATAAGTACATTTAATAGTTTAGAGAATATGTTTTTGTCAGTCAGTCTAAAGCAACTATCTCTACTCGGTCCCGTTCAATACATACAAAATGCACTAGTAGAAGAAGTTGGAATTATATCATTCCCATAATCAAGATAAATTACATATAATCTTGTGCTACAATCATACCAATGGCATGTCCAATTCTCATCTTAGATTGTGAACAAAAAAATTTATACTTATAAGAACCGATGATTTAATCCTCTGTGTATTATAAGCTTAAACTCTACACACTAAATCATCTATTATATAAGTAAACAAACACCATAAACGACTATATGATCTATTAAAAATGAATAAATAATTATTCTATAGTAAATACTATATTTAAACACATGGTTAATAGTATATATTCCAACAATATGTCAGGACATCCAGGGAAAGAGTTGTAGCATTGGGCTTGTCACTTGAAATAAAACATCACCTACTTCCATTAGTAGGCAAATTACTTCGACTACACCTAGTGTAACGGCCCTTTAGTTCGACTACGCCTAATGTAACGACCCTTTAGGTCGTTTTCAACACTAGGATTTCTTTATTTCATAAAGGACTCTTTAAATGAAAATATTTGAACTATTTGGTAACTATGATTGTTTAATTGATAGATAACTTTAGAGAATTAATTTAATTGATGATTAGTGGACTAAGTTAATAATTTATTTAACACCCTATGCCACTTAGTCATGAATAAAAGTGAATTAAACTACGTGGAGTTAAATATATGGGTCACAACCGAAGAAAAAAAAAGGGGGAACGTGCTGCTTCTATCGAAAGAGAGAGAAAAGCTCACTTTAATGTAATCAAACCCCTTTTAGGGTAAGTTTTATATTGGGTTGGATGATATTATTAGTAGTATATGTAATGGTGGAAGTTTGAAAAAAATAGTTGTCATCAATTGGTTGGGTTGAACAGAAAGTGTAATTGAATTGAAATTGGTTGTTGATTCGACATGGGTCCCTGGATATGGTGTGACTATTTTGTTTAATGGTTAATTTTATATGATGACTAATTATAATAGATATTCAGTGATATAGGGCGTAGGGATTTGATGTTTGGAGATCGCGGTCTTTCAGTGAATAGTTCGAAATTTGACTTACTATTCTTATTATTGTCACATTATGATTTATGATTTGGTATATTTATATAGGTAAGTAAATGTTAGGTATATTGTATAATATGAATAGTAACAAATTTGTAATGTTTAGAGGAATTGAGATTTAACGTTAGGCTTATAGTTTAACAATATGAGACTTTGCATATTAGTGGACACTAAGATTTATGAATTTAATTATAGATTTGGGTGAGTTTTGGGTCTAGGCAAGACATATAGTAATATGAGTGTTTATGGACTCATTTGCTTATGAACATTGTATATTTGATATATTGGGAATGTTTTGAAACTTTACAAAAGGGAAAGGAAAAATTTTAAAGATTCGTGACACATATTTAGCATTCGAGGTGTGTTAAAACTTTCAGACTTTGTTGAATAAAATTTTTCTAATAAAAGATTAAAAATAGAATAGACAATGGGTGAGGGAGAAAGATGAGAGTCTCGTACCAATGGTGTGATGGGCATTGGTACGAGTATCGGTGTTATAAATGCAAATTTATTATTATAGAATGATGGATTGTAATCAAAGAATGTCAAAGCATAAGAGCATTAGCTGATATATTAATGACTTAGTTTCTTTTGTGTAGTTGTGTTTCTAATTGAACCCACATACTTATGATAGTTGAGGTGATTATATGTCATATCGATAATTGATTGATTGAGGTGTATCATCATCCCCTTTTATTGATAGTATATTATACATATACATTGACATGAGATTGAGTATGTGTAACTGTCTAACACGTGGATATCGATCGTGTTGAGATCGATTTATGATTATAAGTTGGGCACATAGAGATCGTTAATTGTTTAATTTTATGATAGTGTATTGAGATTATCCGCACAAACATGTGAAGATCGTTCGTGTCGGTGTATGGACCTCAGGTGTCTCCCATGAGTCACGAACTTTCAATGTATTTCCAAAAAGTATCCTATATATTCGATTGAGAAAGTACTTGACATTTAAGGCGTATCATTTCATAGTGTTGCATTTGAAAGTCAAGTGTTCAATCTATCTCATAGATGTGAACTTATGAAGGAGTTTAAGGGACAGAGATAACCAAAAATATTAATATCCAATATCGATAGAAACACTAAAAATTAATCGATGTAAAACCAAAGAAAGATGTCCTTTTCAAATGGTAAAGCTTACGTTAGGTAAAATAACTACTTCGTTTAACAAAAAGGACATACTTTTCTTGGTGTGTTTCAAAAAAATGATTTTCTTTTCTAGTTATACTTTAAACTCAGCTTTCTACATGTGTATCACACATTTTTAAGATTTAAGAATATTTTGATACATTTAATATAATTTTAATTTAAAATTACAATATTTAGTTAAAATAGATCATTCTTTTTTAAAAGGAAATTAAAAACAAAAAATATTTTTTGCTATTTAAATCATAGGATACATGAATAGTTTCCTTAAATTTTTTCTATTTAAAATAAAATCTTGTTATGTATTGTAATAAAAAAAAATTCGTATGCTTTCTTCCTTTTGGTTCTAAAATATAAAAGGATGTGCATGCTAGTGAGTAGTGATGTACGGTACTAACTAAGCCTTTTTTTAGAGACTTCCACGTACACCCTTACACACGTAGAAACTATTACACGTGTCAACTGCTAGGATATGAGAAAATCTCACAAAACAAAATTCATCAATTTCCTTGTCTCTCTTGTAAGGTAAAAAAAACATAGTCTGCAATTGCTGGCCCCTCTTCTGCTACTGTGAGTTCAATTTTCCTCTATTTCTCAAAGCATTCAAACTTCCTTTTATTCAAATCCACAACGCTTTACTCTTAATGATTCTTTTTTCTCTAATTAATTATTGCTATGTTTTTTTTTCTTCTTTTGGTTAGAAATGGAATATTTGTTGCGTTTACAATTTTCAACATGTGTCAGTTGGATGGTTTTCGTATTCTGTTTACTTTAATTGAAGTAGAATCTATATCATTATCATAATTAATGGCAGAAAAGAAAGTAACAATATCCATCTTTTTTCTCATATAAAAGATAGTTTAGTTTTTTTTTTTTTTTTTTTTTTTTTTTTTTTTTTTTTTTTTTTTTTTTTTTTTTAGGAAATATCAGTAATCGATTATACTCAAATGCTTGAAAAATGACTTGTATCAAGAAATTTAAAACAAACTAAGCATCATATACAGAATGGAAGTCTCAAATTGGTTTATTCCAACCTGAAGTAATAGAATATGTAGTGTAATCTCAAAACAGAAATGGAAAACAGAATATCACACAATTATGAATTATAATATAAAAGATAGTTTTGAATGATTTGCTGATGCAAAATAATGGAATTTGCTATTGTTTGATGACACAATTCACTCTGGTTTCAGATTCAATTCCCTACACCAAGCACAGGTGTTAAGACATGCAATTTTGTTTAATAACATGAACTACATCAAAAACTCATTTTTAGAAGCAATTAATTACTGCACAATTAGCAGTCTTTTTAAATAATTTTAAAGTATATAGCGACTTGAATCTGATAATAATTAATTAATGTTGATAAAGACATTAACACTCTTTATTAAATGTTCTTCAAACCTATAGCATCCGATAACTATTAACTAAGCTTAGTGAAAGCTTTAGCCCTCTTTGGTAACGTGCATATTTGTTGCCCCTAAGAAAACAACTTCAGAGGAAAAAATAATCTTAGCCCACCATCAGTACAAATTACTTGCCGTTTATTTTTGGATCCCATCAATGCATGTTTATAAGTAAATAGCTAATAGATTAAAGCTACTTGCAATCAACTATACATAGTAATTTTTTTTTAATCACATAAAGATTAAAAGATTTTTATGTTTTGGATTACAGGTAAAAAAAATTAGGAAAATTATAATCTGAAGGCAATTAAAATGTCAGGGGTAACCTTAGCTACGGGTCCAGATGAGACGACATCTTCAGCAAGAAAGCCTGAGCGACAACAAGGTGTAATGGGATCACTTCGAGTAATTGAGCTACAATTAGTAGCTTTCATTATGGTTTTCTCCGCTAGTGGTCTTGTACCATTACTTGATCTAATTTTCCCAGCACTTGCATCCGCATATCTTTTGCTTCTTTCGCGATTTGCGTTTCCATCACTTGGCACAACTACTTCTAGTTCCCACGAAATATTATTTCAGGGCAGTCGGTTTTTCGGTCTTTATATGGTTGCTGGTACTAGTGTTGGATTGTTCTTGCCATTGGCATATGTTTTGGGTGGATTTGCTAGGGGTGATCAACATGCGGTTCGCTCTGCCACTCCTCATTTGTTCTTGCTTTCTTTTCAAATTCTAACTGAGAATATTATAAGTGGATTGTCCCTCTTTTCTCCGCCGATTAGAGCACTTGTTCCCCTGGTTTATACAGTTAGAAGGATCTTTGTCTTGATTGATTGGATACAAGATGTGTGGATCAACAAGACTTTACCCCCAAATGCACAATTCAAGGTACTCCATCTATAATGCCTTGCATATAGGTATCAAATTAACGGATTTGTTCGCGGATGTGTTTTTGGTTTAAAAATTGATTGATTGTATCAAATCTTTTAGAAACTAATTCCATGAAATATTTGTAACTAAAGTACTTTATTATTATTATTATTATTATTGTTTTCAGGATGTGACATGGTACTGGTTTGGGAAGGGACTGGCAGTGGCTAATCTGGCGTATTTTTCGATCAATCTGTTTGGTTTCTTGATTCCGCAATTTCTTCCACGGGCTTTCGAGAGGTACTTCAGGGAGAGGAGTGAGGTTAATTCGAAGTTGGCTGAAGATAAGCACTCACAAGCTATGAACAGAACAAAACACGCAGCCAAGAAGGCAGAGTAATTGGCCAAAATGTATGTCTAGCAGTTTTTTTTTTTATTTCTCTACAATAAGCTGAATGGACTTGTTTTCGTTTTTAGCTGGTTAGCGTAAGAGCGTTTGTCCAGGATCTTACATCGTAGGAACTTAGAAACGCATTTTGTTGTATTTGGATGTGAATTTTTATAGATTCGTTAGAACAATAAATTTTTTATGTAAATCGTGTGAAGTGAGTAATATTTTTTTAATGTGCGTCAAGAAACATCAAATGAGGGGCACATTGTAATGTTTAAAATCAATTCCTTTGAAGTTATCAACAGTAAATCAATTTCGTTGAAGCTATTATCGGTAATTTTTAAACTTTATTTAGTAGTTAACACTCTTCTTAAAGTCATAAATGACTAATTTGAGACAAATATCAATACAGACTAACGATAATATGTCTCGACCTATCAATTCGTAAGACTTAATTCATATAATCTATAAATAGAAAATAAATATAGAATTAATAAGTCATCCATATTCGAAATTTGAAATCTACAAGTTTAAAGAGGAAAAACAAAAGGCACAAACCATGAGAGGAAAGTAATTGCACTGATAAATCCTATAATTTGCAAATTATGTATAACGAAGTATGCATCATATTTTTTTCAGAATTAGATAATACTTATTACATACTTATTTTTGATAAAAGTAGAGACAAAATTTACCAGCAGTGCAAGACATCATATTCATTACTTCACACACCATTATATATATATATATATATATATTCAGCTTAATTTGTGTAATAAAATAATAAATCAAAAAGGTATTTTAATATATGTCACTTGAGAAAATATTTGTTGTTATGATACGGAGACACCATTTAAAATTTGTGAATTTAAAATTAGAACTTGTATGTGTTTACTAGAAGGGAAAATGCATATTACCCCCAAACTATGCCAGAAATCCCAAAAACACACTTATATTATACTAAAGTCCTATTACCTCCCCCCCTCCCCCCAAACTTATTTTATAAATAATTTTCTACCCCTTTTCAACCTACATGGCACTATCTTTTGGGGCCAACGCGTGTTGAGCATTTTTTCAAGCTATCTAGTTGATAGTGCCACGTAGGCCGAAAAGGGATAGAAAATTATTTATAAAATAAGTTCGGGGGTAATAGGACGTTAGTATAGTATAAGTGTGTCTCTGGGATTTCGGGCATAGGTTGGGGGGTATTTATGCATTTTCCCTTACTGTAATTCATTACTTTAGTTATTTATTTGCTTAATAGAAATAAATTTGAAAAAGTGGACAAACACAGTTATCATCTAGCAATAAATACGTGAAGAAAATCAATATTAGATAACCCATAATGGTATATAGAAATATGCCGATTGAATTTCATACTCTAGATTACTGTAAATGCATGTAAATACCTCTAACTCTAGATATTAAATTAACTAAGAGAATTGAAATTTAAAGACAAAAGAAATTTTAAAAATTATCAATAATTGATCAAACAGGATGAATAAACATATTTCTCGACAAAACTTGCTAACAAAGCAAAATAGATGTACATTTATCAATTCAGCCCAAACGTTACATTTATCAATTCAGTCCAACCACCTAAATTTGTTGTCTGATTTATAGATATTTCTTTTATAATAATAACATATCTCGTAAAATTCGTCTAGGGAGTGTAGGGTGTGCAAAGACCTTACATCAATTCAAAAGACCCTCAATTTGAGTCGAGTATAGCAAATTAGAGTAAATATGAAAAAGAAAAATGACGGCCAAGAGAATATAATATAATATAACAACTATTACGAAAACAGTTACAAAACAAAGAAGTGCAATAACTGAAACATCATAAAAACAATTGGTGGTAGAAAGCAAAAGCAAGATAGTACAAGAATAAAAGTACTACTACGACAGACACCACTAAACCCAAACCCTTCGGAAAGCAAGATAACACTCCACTACAATCTTCTACCTTAATCGACGATCTCCATGCTTAAGCATTTTCTGTAATTGATGAAATCAAATTCTTTTTTCTTATTAGCTTTGAAAGGCGAATTAGCTTAGGTATTTGTCAATAATAATTTTACCTCATGCACATGATATTTATAAGCCAAAAATTTGCGTAGAATTCTGTAGAAAGCTCGAAAGTTATGTTGGAGAATGGAGAGACATAGAGTTTGCCTAGAATTCTGTAGAAGCTCAAAAGTTATGTTGGAGAATGGAGGGACATTCTTAAAATGCCTTTTAAAACACATTTTCATTTTTAGTATTTAATATAATATAATATGATATAATTATTATAATTGCTTAGATATTTTATAACATTTTAAATTAAGATAGGGGCAAAATAGTATTTCAACTTTTACTTTTGTGGCTTCCCACTTTTAGTATAATACTAGTTTCACAACACGTGTGTATCGTATAATATGGTATACGATGTTGTAAAATTAAATTAATATTACTAAATTAAACTCTAGTAAATGATTATAATTGAAAGAACATAGAAAAAGTACTTTTAAATGATTAGTATAGATTGTCATAGAATTACTTGCTTTTTGAGATCAAAATGACCAGATATCATGGAAACATTTTCAAATTCACTCAAAGTTAAAATATTGGGAGAAAGTGACATTTCTTTAGTAGTATTTTTTCACATTTCTCGGTTCTTTTTTTTCTTATTTAATAGAAAGCAAATACCTAAATTTTCATGCTATGAACTTCGGCGAACCATATCAACAAATTGAGGATTAATCATTTATGAAAATTTTTAATAATCTCAAATTGTCGCACAAAAGAAATCCCCAAAAATTTATAAGAAGTGAATGGTTGTGATTAATAACCGGAGAAACATGAAGGTTGAAATTGTTATGACTATTTGTAGCAAAATAAGTGTTTTTTAATAAATAAAATATGTAGGTTAACTGAAAGGGTATAAATGTTCTAAAATGATATAAATAATATTGAAGTATGTACGTGATGAAAATCGTAATGGAAAATTATGAGTGTGAATTGATGAATGAGTTTTTACGATTTGTTCACCAACTCTTTCTTATGTGGTACCTCAAATTTCATTGAATTTTGACCTAAATCGAGTGTCGCATATATCATTTGAGATTTTTTAAGAAGAAGAAGAGTAGAAAACTTTAAAAATCATAGATTAAAAGTTAGAGGAAACACCCTCTATTTATAGCTAAGAAATAGTAGTATGAATCAGTGCCTTATTAGAAAAGTCAGAATCTTTCGAAAATTTCACTGCTCATCAGAAAAGTCACAATCCTTTGAAAAATTCACAACTCATCGAAAAAGGCACAACCCTTTGAAAAAGGCACAACCCTTTGGAAAATACACAACCCTTCAAAAAAGTCGCAACACATCGAAAATGTCACAACCCCTCAAAAAAGTCGCAATCCTTCGGAAAAGTCACAACTCTATAATGTGAAAATTTATCTACTTTTAATATAATAAAATTAATTAAATAAATATATTAAATAATTTGAGCATTTTTATTTGGGGATATTATAGTAATTCAACATTGAAGTTTGGAAGTTCATGCTTTTAAGTAGTATAGAAGATAGATAGATAGATAGATGATGTGTAAGGGCGCCACAGCAACAAAAAGGAAGAGCGAGGAACTTCACTTAACTGTTAATTTGCAGCCATACTAAAGATATTCGACTCAAAGTTGGAAGTAACGGGTTGACTTTCGTCATCATTTGCTATACTCGATCCAAGTGTTGATAACAGACTGCGTTGGTTATTTTGTACAATAAATTACAAAAAAATTATAATGATATGTAAGTCTTGAAAGAGGAATAATGTAGAAATTTATTTCCGAATGAGCAAATAAGGGATATCAGATGCTCATATTTCTGCTGCTGGCGATATAAAGATGCAGGATGCTCCAGTAGTATATCAGTATGCTCATGTAGTGGCTCAGGGTGTTCTTGTAGCGGCACAAGATATTCGTATAGCAGCTCGGGTTGCTCCTATAGAACTTAAACAGCCAGTTAACTCAAATGCAATCATTGATACATTTTATAATGATTGTATTTTCTGACAACAATGGTGGAGAGAGTGTCATATGTTCTGAGGATTATGTAGATAGAGATTCTCTCTGCATTCTCCCTTGCGAGCATTTACATCGCCATAATAACATCAGTGGATGGTGGTCAATTGGAGTTAATCAGTGCCCGAAATGTCACCATGATTATTATAGTTTAGGTCTCTAGTATAGATACTATATAAAAACAATTAGTGCATGCAACATGTCTTATTTTAGACTACAACAAGTACATCAAAGTAAATTGTTGATTCCCACTTTATCTGCAGTCATATAGGATTTGTATATATGCAAATCATGGGCATTTTTTAAAATTTATTAAAGACGTGCAAATTATGTGCATTTTAAAGATACGATTTGCACGTTGATTTAAAAATGTCCGTTAGTTAACAAAATAATAAGCAAATAAGAACGATCAAAACAAAATATTTTGAATATGAATTTTTATATATCATGGTTTTTTAATTTTTTGTATATATTTCAAAACTTCCATTCTCAATAATATAATGCTACTTTGACACACAAGTAGACATTATTTCAAAATATTATGTGTATTTTTAATTTTTCTTCTTTCTCATCATTCATTTATAGGCCAAACAGATTATATTTTTGAGTAAAAGTAATGTCATTACAAAGTTCCACACTGTAACAACAACTTCAATTACTTGGCCAAATTGTTTTTTATCATTCTTAGGCATGATGGTGTATATTGATATGCCATAAGTGAGTGCTATTGAAGTGACTGTCAACCACATAGGAATCATCAAATCCCACATAAAAAGCTTTTTTCCGTATGAGCAATTCACTAATCAGCAACAATATTGTGATAAGAGAACCCACAAAGGTTGTAGCTGCAAAACTTATCTCTACTATTAATTAAATAACTTCTTGCAAGATTGTAGGCAATTAGAAAAAATAAAATAACAGGGGAATTAAAGGAGATGGAGATTGAGAAGAAACTCTATGAAGTTGCAGTTGAAGGAGATATAATTACTTTACAAGAACTACTTCAACAAGATGTTTTGATTCTTCATAGACTTACCTTAAATTGTTTTAATGAAACTCTTTTACACATAGCATCAATGCGGGGGCACATTAAGTTAGTGAAATTCATTCTTTCTCGAAATCTCCTACTTCCTGTTGAGTTGGATGTTTGAAAATCATATGCTCTTCATGTTGCTTCTATCAAAGGTTACGTAGAAATTGTTAAGAAGTTGTTAGTAGTGAATCCTAAAATGTGTCTGACTCATGATTCCGAAGGTAGAAATCGTTTACATCTTGCAGTAATCAAAGGCCGAGTTGAGGTTATTAAGGAACTGGTTCAAGCGAGCTATCTTGCAACTTTGCAGACAACTGATCGCGATGAAAATGTTCTACATTTATGTGTGAAGAATAATAATCAATTGGAGACTCTGAATTTGCTGGTGGAAATATATGTGTACAATAGGAAGGAATACAATGGTGATAAGGGATGACAAGCAATCAAAGATGAGAGAGGTCATCTCAAAAAGACCTTCACGAACACTTTATGTGGAGAGCCAATAAGATAGACCCTTATTCCCACTGGGTCTTTCTATATAGAGATATTTTGTGATGAGGCATATGTTCTGATTAGCACATTTTCTATATTTCGAATGTTTAAGTAGGAATGTGCTAATCATGACATGTGTAAGATAGGCCATGTTGTATATGAAGAGGGAAAACTCATGTGAGTTCTTCCTTCTTGTGGTCACTTTTATCACCACATTTGCTCCTTCTTGTGGTAACTTTTATCACCACAATTTCATATTGAACTTTATGATATTTTGGGATCTAAAGTGTCCCTTTTATCATGTAGTCATATAAGATTTGTATATGTGCAAATCATGTGCATTTTTTAAAATTTACTTTAGACGTGCAAATTATATGCATTCTTAAAGATAGGATTTACACATTGATTTAAATGTCAATTAATTAAGAAAATAATAAGCAAATGAGAACAATCTAAACAAAATATTCTAAATATAAATTTTAATATATCATGGTTGTTTATTAAATATTCGTGTATATTCCAAAACTTTTACACTCAATAATATAATGCTACTTTGACACACAAACAAATATTATTCCAAAATATTATGTCCATTTTTAATGTTCCTTCTTTCTCATCATCCATTTATAGGCCAAATGAACTATGTTTTCAAGAAAAAGTAATGTCATTATAGAGCTTCACATTTTAACAACAACTTCAATAACGTGATCATATTTTTCTCAATCATTCTTAAGCGTGATGATGCATATTGATATGCCATAAGTGAGTGCTACTGAGATGATTGTCAACCACATAATAATTATCAAATTCCACATAAAAAACTTTTTTCCCAAAGGGCAATCCACTTATCAGTAAGAGGATTGTGCTACGAGGAGTAACAAAGGTTGTAGTGTTGACACGATAAAGTATCAATACGATTTGGGATGACTATAAGACATTACTGTTTCCACAGATTTTTGTGGTATCTGTAAGGAGTTTACGTGATAATTCACTTCCTCATTATTTTGTCAGACACCTCCTGGAGGTTTCATTCTTGTTTGAAATTTCATAGTTGCGATAAGAGATTCCATCACCATTATTGCATCACTTTTCCTCGAAAGTCAATCATTTGATATGTCTTGATTCAGGACTAAAGCAACTTGAGAATTAGGAAATTTGGAAACATTTTGGATGTTGGATGATGAAATCATGTCCATGTCTTTTAAACCACTACCTTCACGGAGACTGTCTCCAATTTGAAGATCATTCACGTCTCTCTAACTTTGTGTTTCCATTGTCATCTTTTAAGGTGACCTCCATCTTTTTATTCCTTAGTTGATATTAAACCGTCTGCAAGTTGTTAACATGAAACATTAACTCTATTTTAATTTATCAAGCAAAGGTTTTTTTTTTCATATGCTAGCTATCAAGGTTTTTTTTCATATGTTATCTACCAAGCTGCTTGATATTTAAATAGATGAATTATGAGCAAACACTTAAATGGTATTCTCTTTGGAAAAATCAATACATTTAGAGAGGGTGGATTATGACTTGTTTGTTGACTTGATCCAATAAGTTTAACCTCATATGGCCCATCAAATTACTGGATCAAAATAGTGTAATCGATTGGTCGACTTGCAATACAGAAAAAAATAATCAAACATTGATATTTAGCAGCTTCGTTGCACATTAGGTTCGAGATGACGTGAGTTGGGCAGAGTCAAGACTGCCGACTAGGACGTTGTACCTTATTGTAGACAATTTTCTGATTTTATTTGTTATTCATATTATTTTTAGTTATATGGGTTATCATCGACGACGAGGGATGTCAGATGCTCATGTTTTTGTTGCTGGCAATATAGGGATGCAAGATACTCCAGTAGTAGATTAGTATGCTCATGTAGTGGCTTAGGTTGCTCTTGTAGCGGCACATGATGCTCGTATAGCAGCTCGGGTAGCTCCCATAGAAGTTAGACATCCTGCTAACTTAGATGCAATCATTGATACATGTATGATGATTGCATTTTTTTTACCACAATGGTGGACAGTGTGTCGTATGTTTTGAGAATTATGTTGATGGAGATTCTCTCTGCATTCTCCCTTGCGAGCATGTACATCACCATGATAGCATTAGTGGATGGTGGTCCATTGGAGTTATTTAGTGCCCGAAACGTCGCCATGATTATTACAGTTTAGGTCTCTAGTATAGATACTATATAATAACAATTGGTGCATGCAACATGTCTTTTTTAGGCTACAACAACTACAAGTTGATTCTCAAAGTAAATTGTTGATTCCCACTTTATTTGCAGTCATATAGGATTTGTATATGTGCAAATCATGTGCATTTTTTAAAATTTGCTAAAGATGTGCAAATTATGTACATTTTAAAGATACGATTTGCACACTGATTTAAAAATGTTAGTTAATTAATAAAATAATACACAAATGAGAACGATCAAAAGAAAATATTTTGAATATGAATTTTGATATATCATGAATTTTTAAATTTTTGTATATATTCCAAAACTTCCACTCTCAATAATATAATGCTACTTTGACAATAGATATTGTTTATTTTTAATTTTTCTTCTTTCACGTCATCCATTTATAGGCTAAACAGATTGTATTTTTGAGTAAAAGTAATGTCATTACAAAGTTCCACACTGTAACAACAAATTCAATAACTTGACCAAGTTGTTTTTTATCTTTCTTAGGCGTGATGGTGCATATTGATATGCCATAAGTGAGTGCTACAGAAGTGACTGTCAACCACATAAGAATCATCAAATCCCATATAAAAAGTTTTTTTCGTAAGAGCAATCCACTTATCAGCAACAGTATTGTGCTAAGAAAAGCCACAAAGGTTGCAGTTGCAAAACTTATCTCTACTATTAATTAACTAACCTCTTGAAAGGTTGTAGGCGATTAGAACAACAAAAATAAGTGGGGAATTAAGGGAGATGAAGATTGAGAAGAAACTCTATGAAGCTGCAGTTGAAGGAGATGTAATTACTTTACAAGAACTACTTCAATAAGATGTTTTGATTCTTCATAGACTTACCTTAACTTTTTTTAGTGGATCTCCTTTGCACATAGCATCAATGAAGGGACACATTGAGTTTGTGAAATTCATTCCTTCTCGAAATCTCCTGCTTGCTACTGAGTTAGATCTTCGAAAATTATCTGCTCTTCATGTTGCTTCTATCAAAGGTTACGTAGAAATTGTTAAGAAGTTGTTGGTAGTGAATCCTGAAATATGTCTGACTCATGATTGTGAAGGTAGAAATCATTTACATTTTGCAGTAATCAAAGGTCGAGTTGAGGTTATTAAAGAACTTGTTCAAGCGAGCTATCTCGCAGCTCTGCAGACGACTGAACGCGATGAAAATATTCTGCATTTATGTGAAGAATAATAATCAATTGGAGACTTTGAATTTGCTAGTGGAAATATATGTGTATAATAGGAAGAAATACAATGGTGATAAGGGATGACAAGCAATCAGAGATGAGAGAGGGCATCTCAAAAAGACATTCATGAACACTTTTTGTGGAGAGACAACAAGATAGACTCTTACACCCACTGGGTCTTTCTATATAGAGATTTTTTGTGATGGGAAATCTGTTCGGATTAACAATATTCTATATGTCGAATTTTTAAGTAGGAATGTGCTAATCATGACATGTGTACGATAGGCCATGTTTACAATGAAGTGGGAAAACTCATGCTAGTTCTTCCTTCTTGTGGTCACTTTTATCACCACATTTGCAACACATTGTGGTAACTTTTATCACCACAATTTTATAATGAACTTTATGACCTTTTTGGCTCTTATGTTCCCCTTTTATCAAGTAGTCAGATAGGATTTGTAGATGTGCAAATCTTGTGCATTTTTTAAAATTTACTAAAGACGTACAAATTATGTGTATTCTTAAAGATACGATTTACACATTGATTTAAAGGCCAGTTAATTAAGAAAATAATAAGCAAATGAGAACAATCAAAATAAAATATTCTAAATATGAATTTTCATATATAATGATTGTTTATTAAAACTTCATATATATTCCAAAACTTTCACACTCAATAATATAATGCTAGTTTGACACACAAATAAATATTATTCCAAAATATTATGTGCATTTTTAATGTTGCTTCTTTCTCATCATCCATTTAAAGGCCAAACGAACTATATTTTTGAGCAAAGGTAATGTCATTATAGAGCTTCACATTATAACAAAAACTTCAATAACGTGACCAAGTTTTTCTCAATATTTCTTAAGCGTGATGATGTATATTGATATGACATAAGTGAGTGCTACTGAGGTGACAGTCAACCACGTAATAATAATCAAATTCCACATAAAATCTTTTTTCCTAAAGTGCAATCAACTTATCAGTAGGAAAATTGTTCTACGAGGAGCCATAAAGATTCTAGTGTTGACACGATAAAGTATCAATACGATTTTGGATGATTATACGTCCCCCATATTGGGGCTCAATACTACTCTCAAAATATAATACTAGCTCTTATTTTTAAAAACATACATCTTTATGTGGTTTGAGATAATTTCTCAAAACTTAGCTCAAAGTGTATCTTGGAAATCAAAGTTTCTTCTCTTGCTTAATTATGAAGCATTTACTCTGTATTGAAAACTAGCTCAAAGGCTCTTTTGGAAATCTCACTTTCCTTTCTTATTTAAATATGAAAACATTTTAAACTCTTTGGGAATACGTAGTCCCGATACACTCTTTTGAAGAAATGAACTTCAAATATTTTACACTTTACTCAACTCAAAACTCAGGTCTTAAAACAAAGTTAAAACATTTGTAAAAGACTTTTGGAAGACTCTATGAACTTGTCTTGACTTGAGTCTTAACTTATCTTGACTTGACTCTTAACTTCTCTTGACTTGACTTTTAACTTTCCTTGAATTAAATTATGGTTTCAAGGATTGTCATTTGTGATTGGAAAGATCTCATGATGTTTAGGAGTGTTTTTAGATAGTTAAACATGAGAAATGATCAAGAAATCACTGTCTGGAAGCACGTCTGCAACACGGAGATGCATTTATATATTTCGTCGCGAAATAAATTTTGACGCAGAACGGTCCGTGACCACTCCGCGACGCGGAGAAAATTTGGTCAATCCTAAGGAACAGGTCCGTGTCGCGAACCTGGTACCCAGATTTGCCCGACTCGTTCCTTCTTCATTTTCTAACCCCAATTCACCTAAATATGATTTTTTTTCTCAATTCCTCTTTAAATTCAGATACCCATCATATGTAAACAAGAATGTAATCAAACACAACTCTAAAATCGACCTTAAACTCTCAAGAACTCCTCAATCTCATCCCAAATTCAAGAACAAAAGCAATTCAAGAATATAACTCAAGAACATCAAAGTCTCAATCTTTTAGGATAAAAATCATACTGAAATAAACATGTTTGGCGCGTGGGTGAACGAACCCAATGCTGTGTGAACTCACATACCTTGTAGGGATTACCCCTTGACAAAATCCACAATCAAACTTGAACGTCCTTGACGAATCTTGCCTTTTCTCCTTCTTTCTCCTTTTTTCTCCTTTCTCAAAGCCCTAGCATAAATTCCCTATTTTCTAAACTGACTAAATTCTGATTTGACCCCAATTAAACTCCTAAAAATGGATTAAAATAATTGGGAAAGGAAAAGACTAAAATACCCTTCCAAAATCCGGTTTAGACTTTCCTTAATTGAACATCCCAACCTCAAATGGGCATATCTCACTCATGCGAACTCGAAATCACGCAAACTTGGCGGAGTTGGAAAGATTATTCCAAGATATTTCCTACGGTATCTACAAGCACACCTAACTCATTCTGAACTAGGAGTTATAGTCGTTTGAAGTTGACCAAAAACCCAAACTTAACATAACTTAACAAATTTTTAGATTTTTCATTCTTTCAAAAAATAACTCTTTCTAATTCTAGCTCTTTCTAGTTCTTTCAAAAAGTTTGGTGTTACAATATCTCCCCCTTGAGAACATTCGTTCTCAAATGAGATTACTCTTAATAGGCTAAGGATGTAACATCTAACATTCAGTTTAAACACTCAACAATCAAAATGCAAAAACAGCATCCCAACTTATAAATAAATACCAAGAAAAGGATCAGTACCTTGATGTGGAATTGCTCCGGTTACAAAGAGATGTGGATATCTCTTCTTCATATCCTCCTCAGCTTCCCAAGTAGCTTCCTCAACAAATTGGTTCCTCCAAAGAACTTTGACTGATGCTACTTCCTTAGTCCTTAACTTGCAAACTTGACAATCTAGAATCTGAACCGGAATCTCATCATAAGATAAGTTATCCTTGATACCAATATCTTCAGTTGGTATCATAAGTGAAGGATCTCTCATGCATTTCTTCAACATGGAAATGTGAAATACTGGATGAACCGTTGCTAACTCTTGTGGTAGCTCTAACTCATAAGCTATCTTTCCAACCCTTTTTGATATCCAGTAAGGACTAATATACCGTGGGCTAAGTTTTCCCTTCTTACCAAATCTCATAACACCCTTCATGGGTGAAACTTTCAAGTAAACCCAATCATTTACTTCGAACTCTAACTCCCTTCTCCTAACATCAATGTAGGATTTCTGACGACTCTACGCTATTTTCAACATTTCTTGAATCACTTTCACTTTTTCCAAAGCATGATGAACTAAGTCTAGTTGTATCAACCCAGCTTCACCAACTTCAAACCATTCAATAGGAGATATGCATCTTCTCCCATAAAGAGCTTCACAAAGAGCCATCCGGATGCTAGAGTGGTAACTATTGTTGTAAGCAAACTCAGTGAGAGGTAGGTGATCATCCCAATTACCCTTGAAATCAATCACACAATCTACTTTGATGCCTCAAAACACCATCTCCCTCTTGTTCAAAAGCCATCACATTTTGCTTATGAACACTTGTCTTAATTCAAGCAATAAAGGATCTTGGTCTTACTTCTCTTTTACTTCTGACACTAATGATGATTCTGCCCCATTTATCACCACTACTCCTCCTTCTGTGGAATCCATTAGTCAAACACCTAGTCGTGCAAGTCTATGCACCTCTTTTGCTAACTCTTTCTTATCTTCCTCAAAATAGGCGGTACTACCCATAGATAACTTGCTCAAGGCATCAACAACAACATTAGCCTTAGCTAGGTGATAAAGAATACTCATGTCATAATCCTTGAGTAATTCTAACCACCTCCTTTGTCTGAGATTAAACTCTTTTTTACTAAACACATACTGAAGACTCTTGTGATCGGTGAACATATCCACATGAACACCATAAAGATAATGACGTTATATTTTCAAAGCAAATACTACGGCAACCAACTCTAGATCATGTGTTGGGTAATTCTTCTCATGAACCTTCAACTGTGTGAAGGCATAAGCTATAAATTTGCCATTCTGCATTAACAAACAATCCAAACCAACTCTAGACACATCACAATATACAATAAAGCCTTACATGCCTTCTGGTAAGGTCAATACTGGGGCAGTAGTCAACCTCTTTTTCAATTCCTGAAAGCTTTACTCACAAGTTTTAGAACATTAAAACTTCACTGTTTTATGAGTCAACTTGGTCAACGGAGACGAAATACACGAAAACCCCTCTACAAACCTTCTATAATAGCCAGCCAACCCCAAGAAACTCCTAATATCAATTGGAGATGTGGGTCTAGGCCAATTTTGCACTGCCTCAATTTTCTGGGTATCAACTTTAATTCCCTCTCCAAACACAATGTGGCCTAAGAATTCCACAGAATCAAGCCAAAACTCACACTTAGAGAACTTGGCATACAACTCTCAATCCTTCAGAGTTTGGGGAACTATTCTGAGATGACTAGCATGATCTTCTTCATTCCTTGAATAGATTAGTATGCCATCAATGAATATGATACAAACATATTTAAATAAGGCTTGAATACTCTGTTCATAAGGTCCATGAATGTTGCACATTGGTCAAACCAAAGGACATAACTAGGAACTCATAATAACCATAACGGGTCCTTAATGTTGTCTTTGGAATATCACATTCCCTTACACTCAACTGATATTAGCCTGATCTGAGGTCTATCTTAGAGAAACAAGTATCACCCTGAAGTTGATCGAAAATATCATCAATTCTCGGAAGAGGATATTTGTTCTTGATGGTAACCTTATTCAACTGATAGTAATCTATACACATCCTAAGGGAACCATCATTCTTCCTCACAAACAAGACCGGAGCGCCCCAAGGTGAGACACTTGGTCGAATAAAACCTTTATCTAAAAGGTCTTTCAACTACTCTTTAAGCTCTTTCAACTCTGTTGGAGCCATTCTATATGGCAGAATAGATATAGGATGAGTATCTAGAAGAAGGTCTATACCGAAGTCTATCTCTCTCTTAGGAGGGACCCCGGGAAGATCATCTGGAAAAACTTATGGAAACTCTCTTACCACTGAAACTGACTAAATCAGAGGTATCTCAACATTAGGTCATTAACTCGGACTAAGTGATAGACACACCCCTTAAAAACTAACTTTCTCGCCTTAAGGTACGAAATAAAATGACCCTTAGGCACTGTTGAACTACTTTTCCACTCTAAGACTAGCTCATTTGGAAATTGGAACTTGACAACTCGAGTTCTACAATCAACTAAGGCATAACAGGCGTGAAGCCAGTCCATACCAAGAATGACATCAAAATCTACCATGTCTAACTTAATTAAATCAGTCATAGTACTCATGTGATTGAAGGAAACGGGACAATCACAATATACTATTTCTGCTAGAATAGACTCACCAACAGTTGTAGAAACACTGAAAGGCTCACTAAGTTGCTCAGGATAACATCGAAATTCATAGCAACATAAGGAGTTACAAAGGATAAACTCGCTCCCGGGTCTAGCAAAGCATAAACATTAATATTAAAGACTTGGATCTTACTAGTGACAATATCTGGCAAATCCAATTGCTCTTGGCGACTAGTGATAGCTTACAGACGGTTTCCTCCTCCTCCTGTCCCTAAATTAGCTCCTCTAGATGCAGCTCTATCTGGTGGATCAATTGAAGAAGACTGGGCTTTATCTCCCCCATTATAATTACCATGCTAATTCTTTGGACATTTTCGCATGAAATGGCTATTCTGGCCGCACTTGAAACTTCTAGTGGAGCCATCACGACACATCCCTGAGTGGTTCCTACCACACTTAGCACTTGCAGGAATCTTAGTACCCCCTTGTGCCATACTACCTTGTGACTGTGCAGGTCTAGCTCTGAAATTCTGACTATTGTACTCACATTTGTTTCTTGGTGCAGGTGCACCAGTAGATGATGGAGAAGGTCCTTTTTACTTATGTTGGAAAGAAGACCAGTTCGCATTACTCTTTTGCTGCCCGGATTCATTCCCTGATGCCTTAGCCCTCTTATTCTTAAACTCTTCTCTATCCCTCATCTTGTACTTCTCAACTTGTTGCACATAGGTCATCAGTCATGATATGTCCATGTCACCTATCAGCATAGATGTGTTGCCTTCCTTGCTTGACAGGAGAGACAACCCAACAAAGAATAAACTCATTCTACTCCTCATATCCGCAACCATCTTCGGAGCATAACGGGATAATTGGGTGAACTTCAACCCATACTCATGAACGCTCAACGAATCATACTTAAGTGTGAGGAACTATCATACCTTAGCCTCCCTCAGTTCTCAGGGAAAGAAACGCCTCATGAAAGCACTCTAGACCATAGCCCAGCTCACAATAGATTACGTGCAAGCATGAGTTCGAAAGAAACTTTATAGAGAAACTCTATCACACAAAAGGAATGTGAAAGAAGTGAGATAGTTCCTAAATGTTGCAGCCTCCTAATTATAGATATGGCGCGCTTCACATCGATAACTAAGACTCTACAGACGCGGCTTCATAGACTCCCTAGGACTCTTGAACTTTGTGCTCTGATACCAAGTTTGTCAAGCCCCAAGCCTACACCCTGGGCGGGACTAGCACTCGAGAACCATTGTTGGCCCAAAGCAAACCCTTGGACTGGCTTACTTACTCAGCGGAAGACTTTAAGCATTGAGAAAGGAACTCAAATGCAAGATAATCAACTGTCTCAAACTAAACTCATAATATTTTAGAAATAAACATTTAACTTAGCCAAAGTAGCAACTCAAATCTGACCATAAGCCAATAACAAGGTAAAGAGAAATGACTAACTGACTGTCTATCTATGACGCCTCTAAAACTAAGATGGTTGTCGGTACAAGACCCCCAACATCCTAATGAACTAAAATGATAAAAGTAATGAAAAAGAGGATCCTCTGGAAGCAAGGAGGCTCACCAACAACTCTGAAACTCAACTGGATCAACGATGCACTGGATGTTAATCCTGATTACCAGAATCTGCATCATAATAAGATGCAAGCCAACTGGCATCAATACATTGAATGCATAGCATACGAGGGGAATTCTAAAACAAGACATAAGCTTGAAAGGAACTTGAAGAACATACCTGGGCTTAACTCAACTCAACTTAACTAATTTCAGTATAAAGCAATAAAATAAATGCAATATATATAAAAGCTTTTAAAACATGGATAACAACTCTTTGTATTTAGAAATACAATAGTAACTCTGAATGTATGCAAATATACAATATAAACTCTGAATGTATATAAAAAATACAATTAACTTTGTGTATATAAGAATACAAAATACTGTTGTGAAAGTTTCTCTAACCAAAAACCATCACTTAAGAGCTATTATGATGATACATCAGTTTACCTCACGCTGCTAGGGCCGTCCTATTCCTTGCCAATGGTATAGAACCTGACTACTAAGTTAATCCACTAGTCTATGCTAAAAAACACTAAGGAATCGTCTAAAATGTATAACCCTTTTCTACCAATGATGGCTACATGGTTTATGGGGGCTGGGAGTTGTCTAAACTCTCCCCCATAGTGGTGCTTAATAGTACTCCCAAAATATAATACTAGCTCTTATGTTTAAAAACATACTTCTTTCTGTGATTTGAGATAATTGCTCAAAACTTAACTTAAAGGCTATTTTAGAAATCAATTTTTTCTCTCTTGCTTGATTATGAAAGCATTTACTCTGTACTGAAAACTAGCTCAAAGGCTTTTTTGGAAATCTCAGTTTCCTTTCTTATTTAAATGTGAAAACATTTTAAACTCTTTGGAAATGCATAGTCCTGATATACTCTTCTGAAGAAATGAACTTCAAATCTTTTACGCTTTACTCAACTCAAAACTCAGGTCTTAAAACAAAGTTAAAACATTTGTAAAAGACTTTTGGAAGACTCTATGAACTTGTCTTGACTTGACTCTTCACGTATCTTGACTTGACTCTTAACTTTCCTTGAATTGAATTATGGATTCAAGGATTGTGATTTGTGATAGGAAAGATCTCATAATGTTTAGGAGTGTTTTTAGATAGTTAAACATGAGAAACGATCAAGAAATCACTGTCTGGAAGCACGTCTGCGACGCGGAGATGCATTTAAATATTTGGTCGCGAAATAAATTTTAAGGCAGAACGGTCCGTGACCACTCCTTGACGCAGACAAAATTTGGTCAATCCTGAGGAATATGTCCGCGGCGCGGACCTGGTACCCGGATTTGTCATACTTGTTCCTTTTTCATTTTATAATCCCAATTCGCCTAAATTCGATTTTTTTTTCTCAATTCCTCTTTAGATTAAGATACCCAACATATGTAAACAAGAATATAAACAAACACAACTCTAAAATCGACCTTAAACTCTCAATAACTCCTCAATCTCATCCCAAATTCAAGAACGAAAGCAATTCAAGAATACAACTCAAGAACATCAAAATCTCAATCTTTGAGGATGAAAATCATATTGAAATAAACATGTTTGGTGCGTGGGTGAACGAACACAACTCTGTGTGAACTCACATACCTCGTAGGGATCACCCCTTGACGAAACCCAGAATCAAACTTGTACGTCCTTGACGAATCTTGCCTTTTCTCCTTCATTCTCCTCTTTTCTCCTTTCTCCAAGCCCTAGCGTAAATTTCCTGTTTTCTAAATTGACCAAATTCAGATTTGACCCCTATTAAACTCCTAAAAATGGATTAAAATAATTGGGAAAGGAAAATACTAAAATACCCTTCCAAAATTCAATTTAGACTTTTCTTAATTGAACAGCCGAACTTCAAATGGGCATATCTCACTCATATGAAGTCAGAATAGCGCAAAATCAGCGGTGTTGGAAACATTACTCCAATATATTTCCTATGGTATCTAGAAGCACACCTAGCTCATCCTGAGCTAGGAGTTATGGTTATTTGAAGTTGACCAAAAACCCAAACTTAACATATTTTAACAAATTTCCAGATTTTTCATTCTTTCCAAAAACAACTCTTTCTAATTCTTGCTCTTTCTAGTTCTTTCAAAAATTGAGGTGTTACAATAATTCACTTACTTATTATTTTATTAGACACCTCCTGGAGGTTTCATTCCTGCTTGAAATATCATAGTTGCGATAAGAGATTCCATCAACGTTATTGCATCACGTTTCCTCGAAAGTCAATCATTTGACATGTCGTACTTCTAGGCTAAAAAAACTTGAGAATTAGGAAATTTGGAAACATTTTGGATGATGAAATCATGTCCTTGTCTCTTAAACTATCAGCTTCGCGGAGACTGTTTCCAATTTGAAGATCATTCACGTCTCTCTAGATTTGTGCTAAAATGTCTAGTGTTGTGTTTCCATTGTCATCCTTTAAGTTGACCTCAATCTTATTATTCCTTAGCATATATTAAACAGTTTGCAAGTGTTAACATGAAACATAAAGTCTATTTTAATTTATCAAGGAAAGGTTTTTTTTTCATATGCTAGATATAAAGGGGTTTTTTTTATATGCTAGCTATCAAGTTGTCTGATATTTAAATGGATGAATTATGAGCAAACACTTAAATAATATTCTCTTTGGAAAAATGAATACATTTGGAGGGGTGGATTATGACTTGTTTGTTGTCTTGATCCAACAAGTTTAACCTGTTATGGCCCACCAAATTACTGGATCAAAATAGTTTAATCGATTGGTCGACTTGCAATACAGAAAAAAATAATCAAATTTTGATATTCAGTAACTTGCTACAAATCAGGTTCTAGATGACGTGAGTTGGGCAAAGTCAAAAACTGCCGACCAGGACGTTGTACCTTATTGTAGAGAATTTTCTAATTTTTTTTGCTATTATTATTATTTGTATTTATATGGGTTATCATCGACGACGAGGGATGTCAAATACTCATGTTTCTACTGCTGGCGATAAAGAGATGCAGGATGCTCCAGTAGTAGATTAGTATGCTCATGTAGTGGCTCAGGGTGTTCTTGTAATGGCACATGATGCTCGTATAGCAGCTCGGGTTGCTCTTATAGAAGTTAGACAACCAGTTGACTCAGATGCAATCATTGATACATTTGTGATGATTGTTTTTTCTGGACCACAATGGTGGAGAGTGTATCATATGTTCTGAGGATTATGTTGATGTAGATTCTCTTTGCATTCTCCCTTGAGAGCATGTACATCAACATGATATCATCAGTGGATGGCGGTCCATTGGAGTTATTCAGTGCCTGAAACATCGCCATGATTATTACAGTTTAGGTCTCTAGTATAAATACTATATAAAAACGATTGATGCATGCAACATGTCTTTTTTGAGGCTACAACAACTACAAGTTGATTCCCAAAGTAAACTGTTGATTCGCACTTTATCTGCAGTCATATAGGATTTGTATAAGTGCAAATCATGTGCATTTTTTAAAATTTATTAAATATGTGCAAATTTTGTGCATTTTAAAGATATGATTTGCACACTGATTTAAAAATGTCATATAATAAGAAAATAATAAGAAATGAGAATGATCAAAACACAATATTTTTAATACGAATTTTGATATATCATGATTTTTTAAATATTTGTAGATATTCCAAAACTTCCACTCTCAATAATATAATGCTACATTGACACACAAGTAGATATAATTTAAAAATATTATGTGTATTTTTAATTTTTCTTGTTTCACATCATCCATTTATAGGAAAAACAAATTGTATTTTCGAGTAAAAGTAATGTCATTACAGAGTTCCACACTGTAACAACAATTTCAATAACTTGACCAAGTTTTTTTTTATCCTTCTTTGGCGTGATGGTGTATATTTATATGCCATAAGTGAGTGCTACTGAAGTGACTATCAACCACATAAGAATTATCAAATCCCTTATAAAAAGGTTTTTTCTGTAAGAGCAATCCACTTATCAGCAACAGTATTGTGCTAAGAGAAGCCACAAAGGTTGTAACTACAAAACTTATCTCTACTATTAATTAAATAACCTCTTACAAGGTTGTAGGCAATTAGAATAAAGTAAATAACAGGGGAATTAAAGGAGATGGAGATTGAGAAGAAACTTTATGAAGATGCAGTTGAAAGAGATGTAATTACTTTACAAGAACTACTTCACCAAGATGTTTTGATTTTTCATAGACTTACCTGTACTTGTTTTAAATGAAACTCCTTTACACATAGCATCAATGTGGGGACACATTAAGTTTGTGAAATTCATTCTTTCTCGAAATCTTATGCCTGCTGCTGAGTTGGATCTTTGAAAATCATATACTCTTCATATTGCTTCTATCAAAGGTTACGTAGAAATTATTTACATCTTGCAATAATCAAAGGTCGAGTTGAGGTTATTAAGTAACTGGTTCGAGCGAGCTATCTTGCAGCTCTGCAGACGACTAATCGCGATGAAAATGTTCTACATTTGTGTGTGAAAATAATAATCAATTGGAGATTCTGAATTTACTGATGGAAATCTATGCATACAATAGAACTGAATACACTGGTGATAAGGGATGACAAGCAATCAGGTCATCTCAAAAAGACCTTCACGAACACTTTTTGTGGAGATCCAACAAGATAGACCCTTACACCCACTGGGTCTTTCTATATAGAGATTTTTTGTGTTGATGCATCTGTTCTGATTAGCACATTTTCTATGTCAAACTTTTAAGTAGGAATGTGCTAATCATGACTTGTGTAAGATAGTCCATGTTGACTATGAAGAGGGAAAACTCATGCCAGTTCTTCCTTTTTGTGGTCACTTTTATCACCATATTTGTTGATTCTTGTGGTTACTTTTATCACCACAATTTCATATTGAACTTTATGACGTTTTGGGCCCTTAAGTGCCCCTTTTATCATGTACACATATAGGATTTATATATGTCCAAATCATGTGCATTTTTTAAAAATTTACTTAAGACGTGCAAATTATGTGCATTCTTAAAGTTACGATTTACACATTGATTTAATTAAATGTCAGTTAATTAAGAAAATAATTAGCAAATGAGAACAATCAAAACAAAATATTCTAAATATGAATTTTAATATATCATGATTGTTTATTAAAAATTCGTACATATTCTAAAAACTTTCACACTCAATACTTTAATGTTACTTTGACACACAAACAAATATTATTCCAAAATATATGTGCATTTTTAATGTTCCTTCTTTCTAATCATCCATTTATAGGCCAAACGAACTATGTTTTCGAGTAAAAGTAATGTAATAATAGGGCTTCATATTATAAAAACTACTTCAATAACGTGACCTGGTTTTTCTCAATCATTCTTAAGCGTGATGATGTATATTTATATGACATAAGTGAGTTCTACTGAGGTGGCTGTCAACCACATAATAATCAACAAATTCCACATAAAAACCATTTTTCCTAAAGGGTTATCCACTTATCAGTAGGAGTATTGTGCTACGAGGAGCCACTTCGGTTGTAGTGTTGACACGATAAAGTATCAATACGATTTGGGATGACTATACGACATTATTGTTTCCACTAATTTGTGTGATATTTGTAAGGAATTTACATGATAATTCACTTCCTTATTATTTTATCAGACACCTCCTGGGGTTTCATTCCTGCTTGAAATGTCATAGTTGCGATAAGAGATGTCATCACTATTATTGCATCACTTTTTCTCGAAAGTCAATCATCTGACATGTCGTGCTTCTGGGCTAAAGCAATTTGAGAATTAGGAAATTTAGCAACATTTTGGATGTTGGATGATGAAATCATGTCCTTGTCTCTTAAACCACCAGCTTCGCGGATACCTTCTCCAATTTGAAGATCATTCACATCTCTCTAGCTTTGTGCTAAAATTTCTAGTGTTGTCTTTCCATTGTCATCCTCTAAGTTGACCTCGATCTTATTATTCCTTAGCAGATATTAAACAGCCTGCAAGAGTTAACATGAAACATTAACTCTATTTTAATTTATCAAGCAAATGTTTTTTTTCATATTCTAGCTATCAAGCTGTCTGATATTTAAATGGATGAATTATGAGCAAACACTTAAATAATATTGTAACACCTCAGAAATCAGACTTGGACTTTCAGCAGAAAAGTACAGAAAAAATTTGGTGAGCCACGGCAGGGTTCACGGACCGTAAAAGGAACCACGGTCCATCTACCTACCCGTTGTTCACACCCACCCAGAAGTGGTGGACCACGGGACCCTTCACGAGTCGTGGACCACCACACGAGCCGTGGGAAGGCTCGTGCTAGGCAGAAAACACCCAAGCTTAGGTCTCAGACCACAGAGCCCACCACGGCCATGGTCTTGATGACGGACCGTGGAAAGGTCCGTGATACTGACCCAGCAGACCCCAGCCCAAGTCAAGAACCACGGTGGCCTTCACGGTCTGTGGTCCTTCACACGGGCCGTGGTAGGGCTCATGGATAGACTCCCCCCAGAATCAGTAGCACTGGCCAAGAACCATGACCTACTTGACGGGCCGTGGTCTCAACGACAGACCGTCAGTGGTGCCGTGGTCTGCCCTCGTCAACTTTTAAGTTAGGGTCAGTTTGGTCTTTTTCCCTATGCATTGAGCATTTAAACTACGTCGTTTTACTCAGTTTAAGCCTAATGATTTAGTCAGAACCTACCTAAAACCTTTATTCCCAAAAATCACCAAAACTTAGAGCAAAAAGAGAAGAAAGAGGAGGCAGTTTTCTCAAGAACACGCAGCAGGTTTTCTTCAGTTTCATCCCCGTAATCAAAGGATTTCTCTATAGATTTTGTCACCGGGTATGTAGGATTTCACTAGTGGGTTCCTTTTATGCACTAGGTCCCTAGAATTTAGTTAGTTCTTCAGATTTTCATAAACTGTTCAGACCTAGGGTTTCTAGATTTTCAAGATTTATTGTGATTATGGTTCTCTTGATCTAACTAACTTGTTTCTTGATAATTTTAGTATAATTCCCTGCATAGTACCCAGAACCCTAGTTTGTGTAGATTCTCTTAGTTCATGGATTACACTTGCCAGGTCAGTTAAACAGATAATCATTCTCCAGTTTCGAATGTTACATTATAAGTATATAAATGTCGCATTCTCAGATTTGCATGTCAGTATTTGAGCTATTCAGTATGTCAGTATTTCAGTTACATTTCAGCTATATACATATTCAGTTGGGAGTAGACTTAGCACTGAGTTGGACTAGGGTTCAGCGTATGCTTATAGTCCTAGAACTACGTGCCCCCGTAGGAGTATAAGTCCTCTCTATTGGGCATCAGATTTAGTGATCACGCCAGTCATTCCTTTATACCCTTGGCAAGGTATATTGGGTCCTCTCGATGAGGCATATACATCGGACTCCACGTTTATCTCACGTGGTTTTATGTCGGTTAATAGTAGCTCCCACAGTCAGACTCGTAGTGCATTTGACTAGGTTTTCAGTATTCAGTTTAGCATGTCTGGTTCATGATTAGCACTTGGTCATTGCATCCAGTTATCTTTTCAATATTTACATTCTTGCTCATTTTACAGTATTGCTCAGTTATGCCTTGTTTCAGCTTATATATGTTTGTTCAGCTTAGTATTTATATTTGCATGCTCAATACATTCCAAGTACTAACGCATACTCTGCGCTACATCATTTCATGATGTAGGTTCAGGTACTCAACATCTAGATCATTCTTAGATCGATTCTCAGTCCGCATTCAGTAGCTTCAGTGGTGAGTCATCATATTTCAAGGACAATAGACATGCTTTCATTTCAGTTTCAGTTTTGTTAGAGTTACCTGGGGGGCATGTCCCAGCAACTCAACTCAGTTAGAGGCTTGTCAGACATAGTAATAGAATCAGCTTGGGTTGATGAGTTTATCTTTCGGTTATTGTTAAACTCCTAGTATGTTTCATACATTCAGATTGTTTGGGTATTCCCCATTTTCAGATAGCCACTGCTTTAGCTTCCACATAGTTCTTGTTTATTTAGTTATCTTTCAGTATGCTTATGATATGCCAGACACAAGGTTAGCTTGGGGTCACTCGTGATCCTAGGTCCCGTGATAGCCCTGGGACGTGACAAATATTCTCTTTGGAAAAATCAATACATTTAGAGAGCGTGGATTATGACTTGTTTGTTGACTTGATCCAACAAGTTTAACCTATTATGGCCTATCAAATTACTGGATCAAAATAGCTTTAATCGATTGGTCGACTTGCAATACAGAAAAAAAAATCAAACTTTGATATTGAGATGGAAATGAGATGAACTTAAGCTAACAATTTTTTTTCTCAAAAAGCAAATGACAAAGGAGGGATAAATCTGGTAATTTTTTAAAAGTTTGGGTTATGACCCGATTTTTTAAGCCATCTTAAATAACTCAAGCCATTTTAATATAAGTAAACTCAGTTGGATTGGATCATGTCCATTATATTTTACCCATATGTCTGTATCAAATTTTTTCATCTCAACTTTTCTGATAGAATGCTAAATTAATTACTTAGTAAATTAGTACAACGAAAGACAAGAAATTACCTCAATTTGCTTATCGAAAACAACTTAAGTTAACTGTTAATTTCCTCCTAAAAGTCTAATATTTTTAAATTCAAATACATTTAATACTTTGAATAATAATAAAAAAATATTACAAAGTATATTAACTTTATTCTAAAATTAACAAGTGGTTTTCAATAACATTGCAATCTATTCTCCTTTAGTATATACTAGAAGAATGTCATCCAACATTTCCTCACACGATCAAGTTCGTTTTATTTATTTTTTCATATTCATATCATACATTAATATTGTCTACCTTCCCCACATATTTGAAAACATTCAATAAAACTTCTCGTTTGATTCATTTCCTAAGAAGAGGACCACAAATTTATTAATGATTCAAGGTTGTTGAACAGAATAACAAATATTTGTGTAGGACTGGAAGTAATTCGTCAATACATCCGTTCTCAGTCCCTCCAATACTCGTTCGGCTGGGAAAGTATCTTCAATCTCAACCCCATCTGACAATTTCACCATTGTCTCTTCCTCTAACCTTGACAAGTGATCTGCTACCTATTTCTCAGTCCCCTTTCGGTCTTTAATCTTAAAGTTGAATTCATGCAACATCAACACTCACCGAATCAATCAAGGCTTAACATCCTTCTTTTCCATAAATTACCTAAGTGTAGTATGGTCAGTGTGAACAATCACCTTGGTGCCAAGCAAGTAGGATCTAAATTTCTTGAATGCAAAAACCAATGCAAGCAATCCATGTTGTGACATCACAATGTCATTCTTCTGAGCAACATTTAGAACTTTGTTAGCATCAATATTTTCAAAAATATTTTTGGGGCGAGTCTCGGGGTGGGGAGTACCAAAAATGCTCTGGGGCGCAAATTGTAGGCGTAGATCCATATGACCTAAGTCCTAGAATTTGGGGCGTAAGCCTCGACCATAAAAAGTAAGTCCTGGGTGTAAAAGTGCAGTTTTGTGTTGTTAGTTGTTACATTTAATTATAATACTTTTTCTATATTATTGGTTAGTCATACATTTTTCAAATTATAATTATAATATCCTTTTTTATATTATTGGTTATATATTAAAATTTATTTATAAAATCATTAAAAGTTTTACTTTTTCTTATTTTCTCCGTAATAAAATTATAAAATTTAAATACATGAAATGTATGCCCCATAGATCCATGAGACTTAAGTCCCATGTCTCGCCCCGTACTACATAAAATGTTTCGTCTCATGCCCCTGCCTTTTAAAACATTGGTTAGCATAATATATAGGATGGAGAATCTTCTCAGGTCTCTACCCTAATGTTACCCCAAGCGCCACTCCACTAACATCACACATAATTTCAAACACCTGAGTCCAGTCTGGTGTAATAATGATGGGCCCAGAAATAAACTTTTCCTTTATGCCTTCAAACGCTTTTAGATATGCATCATCAAAAATAAACTCATCTCCTTCTCTAATAACTTGCACAATGAGTGTGAAATTTTAGAGAAATCTTTTATGAATCTGCGATAGAAATATGCATGTCCCAAGAAGCTTCGAACACCTCATAGAGACCGATGGAGACAATTTTTCAATCACCTCAATCCTCACTTTCTCAACCTCACCCTCTTTAGAGATCTGGTGGCCAAGAAGTATATCTTTTTTTACCATAAAGTAGAACTTCTCCTAGTTAAGTACCAAATTACACTCTTCACATTTTTTCACCACACGACTCAAATGGGCCAAGCAATCATCAGAAGAGTCGCCAACCACAGAAAAGTCATCCACACCACCTCAATATTGTCCTCCATTATCTCTAAGAATATGGACATCATACAATGCTGAAATGTTGTCGGTGCATTACATTACCCGACTGACATCCGCTTGAATGCAAATGTCTCATATGGACAAGTGTAGCTTTTCCAGAGCATAAGTGTAGGTCCTCATACTAGTAAGTGCACCAACCATCTCCTCATACTTAATAATGTCCTCCTCATCAAAATTCATGATCATGGCAGCAACTGTTTGAACACTCAATCTCTCCTCAATAGATACCTTTGATTGCTCCTCGTCAACTAGATCAATCATTGAAACCACTAACAGACCACTGGAATGCATCATCGACTGACAAACATTGAAAGTCACCTCTTTATTATTGAGTCTAAATTCATCTACCTGGTTTCCATATCAATCAAAGCATGCTCAGTGGCCAAGAATGGTCTTCCCAAGATGATAGGGACCTTCAAGTCAACCTCAAATAAAGAATCACAAAGTTTTCTAGGAATATAAATGCTTAAACTTTCACAAGGACATCATAAAGAATGCCCACAAATTTTTTAACCATTTGATCAACCATAAGTAGTTGCATTGACGTCGGTTTAGGGACTCTCAAGCATAATTGTTGAAATACTGTGAAAGGAATTAGATTAATGCTAGCACCCATATCACAGAGGGCTTTATCAAATCAAAAGGTTTCAATCATACATGGGATAGTGACTGCTCCAAGGTCCTCTTTTTTTTTTTGCACAAGAGAACTGGTTGTTATTGTACTACAATGGTGCAAATTATTAACAGGTTCAAAACTCACGACCCTCTTCTTAGTTATTGAATCATTTATAAACTTTGCATACTCAGGCATCTGCACCAATGCTTCAATCAATGGGACATTGACCGAAAGTTTTTCAACATAGAGATGAACTTGTGGTACTTTCCTTCTTCATCCTTCTTTATCAATCTTTACGGGAAGGGTGTAGAAGGTATTTGCATATGAGTTGGAGATTAAGTGATCTATTTCTCCTTGTTGTTTGTAGCATTATATTCCTTAGTGCCACCTTGAGGCTGCTTCTCAATCAAATTCTTACCAGAGACTTGTTCCTCAGCTTCCCCATAGTATTATAATCAATGTAGTCAGGCTTATTCAGCTCATCAACCATTGTAGGGAATGGAGGGACCACATTCTTCTTATAACTTTGAGTAGTCCTTGTCATACAATGCCCATTATTTTTAGATTTTGGACATTTTTTCTAGGAAGTGCCCCATTTTGGTTTAAGGTTGTAGACATAAACATCTAGCCCAAACACCGATCAAACTACTAAATGGCTATGGAATGGGACTCAACCTTTTCATTCATGCCTAATATATCTCCATGCATATCCTTGAGACTTTCTTCACTTGTTTCCACCATTTTCAACACTTTAGCCAACATGTCCTCTATTATTGAGAAACCTGACATCATGGTTACCTGGTGGGATATATGCACCACTTCTCTCATTCTTGTAGACGTCTCTCTTTTTCTATTTATAGTCTCTATCCTGGATCATGTTCCTATCATTGTACCCATACTAATTGTAGTTGTTATCCATCTTGAAGTTCCAACTTTGATTCCCTTCACCTTGGTGCCAAATGTCTTGAAAGACCCTTAGGTGTTGGTCTAGAAACATGTCATCTAATCATTCAAATAATTTGCATCTTTCTCAATTATACTCATCATATGCTGACACTTTGACTTGTGGGCCTACTGCATTAACTTTTTAAGGTCTACTTCCCAAGACACGCTTTGGCATAAGTGTTACAAGAAGAATTGGCATTGGGGACACTTTTATAACTTAATTTACTCTATACCCACTTAATTTATTTTTGCTTTATTTTCTAGGGTTGAGCTTTTAAAAAAGGAAAAAGTGTGGGGTAAAGGGTCTCTTTGGCCTTTTTAAAACTTGAGATATATTGTGAATGTGGGTCATGGGCTATTTATTATTTTTAAAACTTGGGGAAAAGATATAACTTTAAAAAAAATATATAATAATCCCAAATAAAAAATAATATATTATGATAAAATATTATTTATTAATGAAAATCGAGGCACCTTTTCTAAATATTTTTTCCGACATTTCTTCTTCTCCAAGTGTAAGGGCTTACACTTCTCTTCCAGTGTAATCATACGCTACTCTTCCCCATACACTTCTCTTCCATTAACTTGTACAAACTTTTCTCACTTTTCATCGTCCTAAACCCCTGTCAAATCATCATCTGTTTTTTTCAATCTTCTTCTCCAAGTTCAAATTAAAGCCCTCATCTTTGGTAAGTTGAACTTTCTGTAATGGGTTCTTTGATAATTATTGTCCATATTTGGTTGTTTATTTTGTTATGGTAGTGTAATGATTTAATAGCCCCTTTTTATGGATTGTTTTTGTTGATGTTCTTGTTTGTATCTAAATATTAAGCCCTATTTGGTTGCTTATTTTTTAAAATTATTTTTATGTTTATTTCGCCTATTGATTTTGAAATATTTACTAAAGTTTGATCGACTTTAGTGGCTTTGCTTGTAGATTATAAAGTATGGCTAAAACTAGAGGTGGAAGCACTAAATCATCTGCTCCTATTGCTTCTAGCATTAAAAAACAAAAGGCTGAAGAAGTTTTGAAAAATTGTAAAAAGAAAAAAATTACACTCGAAGAACCCGAGTCTGATTCAGAAACGGAAATAATGACGAAGATTGACAATTACCAGGACAGCAGTCCTGATGAAAGTGATAATGTTGAGATTAGTGAAGGGGAAAGTGATAGCAAGGAGAGTAGTAGAGATGAGGAAGATCATCTATCCTTTCCCATTTGTGCAAGAGATATCTCTAGTGAGTTGTATGACCTAGCAACGTGGTTAGATGATGTAGGATCGTTTCCAGCCAAGATCTCTATAAGATCAAGGATGACAGTTTATCGTGACTTTAGAAAAATTTTGGTTGAACAAAAATTTTATAATGAATTTAAGGGTAGTGCTTTGGACATTTGAGGCATATTCTGGATTATTTTAAGTTCAATGGATAGATTTTCCATTATATCTTATTACGACGAGTGAGAAATGACAAAACAAATGCATGAAATTTGGTTTTGTGTGAATGATAAGCCTGCATATTTTGGCTTAAAAGAATTTGCATTGATTACGGGGCTGAATTGCTCAGCATACGCCCGTGAATAAAAAATGAACAAAGTCCTTGGGCAAGGTGAGAATTTTCATTTCAAAGTGACAAGGAACAAGAACATCATTGGCACAAAGTTGATGAGATTAATCAAGAGTAACAAATTAAATAAAGAGCAGAAATTGAAATGCTCTTTAGTTTGGTTCATCCACTTGATGTTGCTTACCCATGATTGGTCTAAGATTGTGGATTCAAATCACATCAAGATGGCAGATGATTTGGATTTCTTCAACAGTTATCCATGGGAAAAGAGTCATTTGATTTAACATTGACATATCTGAAGAATTGAATTAATTTGAGGAAGCAGGGGGAAATGTATAATGAAAAGAAGAATGCATGTTAAGCTCTGTACGGCTTTCCCTGGGCATTTCTGGTACTTAGTATCAACTATTTAGTCGATTTATGATACTCTTATTTATTTGTGTAGTACTTCATACACTATTTATTTGTTTGTTGTTCTATGGATTCCAAGTTTGGATATATGAGGCTTTTTCATATCTTGGAAAGTATGCCGGAAAGTCCTTGGACACTCCACTGTCCATTCCCCGTTTACTCAAATGGTACACATCAAAGAGCGATAATATAGTTGAAGGTGATCCATTTAAGTATAAAGGAAGAAGTACGAAGGTATACATTTATTTGTTATTATCTAACAATATTTTTAAATAATTGAACATTGTGTAATATATATATTCTTTTTATTAGTTTGTGCACCCATACCTTACCCCTACTGTCTGTGAGATGGAGCAGAATTACATGGCAACATTTCAGCCATATACAGATGAAGTGAAGGATGTGGTCATCGATGTCTTAAAGGCCCAATTTAAAGGCGTGACCATCCTCACTTCAAGAGTAGAGAGCGCAGACGATGAATATTTGGATGATCACAATATTGTCCAACCTTTTATGAATTATGTTTCTTGTAAACAGAAAAATGTACCGAGTACTTCTAATGATGGGAATTTAGAAAATCTGAGTGAACATGTTCTATCCCTTGAGCAATCAATGGTTGAAGTCGCTGCTTATATACGGGAATAAAGATTGAGGAGAATTGAAAAGAATTAAATAAACAACAAAAGAAAGGTAAATTTGTGTATATATTTATTGTTAGTCTCAAGTAATTTATTCCTATAATTTTTGTCAAAGTAATACAGTACATGTGAACTTTGCAGTAGTTGATGAAGACTTTGCAACAGTTGATGAAGACTTTGTTGCAATTGATGAATACTTTACGGACGGAGTTGATGAAGTGGCAGTTGTTGTTGTTGATAAAGTGACAGGTGATCATGTTGTTGAAGTTGCAATTGATGTAGTTGATGTAGTTGATGAATTGGCAGTTAATGGTATGGCAGTTGATGATGTGGCATTTGATGATGTGGGAGGTGATGAAGTGGCATGTGCAGTTGATCCAGTGACAGTTATTGATGAAGTGGCAATTGATGAAGTGACAGCTGATGTTGTTGATGAAGTGATAGGTATAGTTGATGATGTGGCAGGTGCAGTTGATCCAGTGACAGTTGACGTTGATAAAGTGGCAGGTGATGCAATTGATGAAGTGGCAGAAGAGAAGGAAGAAGAAAAAACAAAGGAGAAGTCAATAGATGATGAAGAAGAGATAGAAGAAGATGATTGTGCTAAAAATTCAGTGGATGTGATGAGTATCATTATGGAACTCAATGGTGAGATTAATGGTGAAGAGAAAAACAATTGAAGTGACTTTTGAAGTATTGGCATTTAAAGACAATCGTTTTTGTGGCTCTTGGCATTTTAAGACAATGGTTTTTGAAGTATTGACATTTTAAGACATTTTGAAGTTTGTGGTTTTACTGTTTTGAGGAGAAAAATGTACATCTGAAAGATGATAGATGTTTTTGTATATGGTTAATGGTAGTTTTGAGAAACAATTTAACATGTTTTATTATGAATAGGGGTTTTATGAATCTATGTTTTAATAATATGTGATTTTTCCTTAACTTCAGTTTCTTACTATTATGGAGTAAAATTATTTAGCAGCAACTATTGATAATAAAGTTGTATGTTTAATACTATAGATTGCTAACACTGTTGATTTATAACATTATCGATTAAAAATGAAAGATATAAGAATGCAACAAATATAGAGTGCAATAAATTTATTCAGACCACATTTTTGTTACACATTTCCAAAAAGCAAACACCAACAATAAACCACACAATACAATTTTTAGGCATTTTTCTTTTTCATCTACCAAAATCAACCTTTCTTTTAGTTGAGATCTATCTCTTTCAGTATCTTTTAGCAACACTTTCAAGTGATTCCTCTGCGCTTCGGCTTCTTTTAAGAAAGTCATTAGTTGATCCCTATTTTCTTCGAATTCCTATAGCTTTTTTAATAATTCAAATTTGGCAACGCCTTAAAAATTTGATGGGCTACTGGTTGATAATTCATTTTCAAGCCACCTAAAAAATGAGCATATGCCAACTGCACAATTAAAGAATTGTCGACCTGGATTTGTATCAGTGTGTGACGTCCTCAATGTAGCTGGATTACCACAATGACAATTGTAAGGCTTTTTTGCTTTGGATGTTTGAGATGCTGGAGACATTGTAAAAATGGAGGTGTTTGGGTTTTTTATGAGGGATTGTATTCCTTTTATACTAAAAAATAACCAAATGTTACCATTGAAAAAGTGGAATTTGAACTTTTGTTACCATTGTAAAATTTGTATATGTAAATATTTGCTGGTTATCAAAATATATAGACCCTTTGTACAACCGATACATCTCTATGTGTGTGGTTTATGTATGACCAATGAGATTTAAACTCTGACATTAGTAAGGTATATTCAGTTTTATATCTATTTTAAAGCATTGTCGATACTTCACATACTAGAATCTAACACGTATATGTAGACCAAAACTACTAGAATTTAGAAAAGACAATATTTAATTAATAATAAATTATATTTTTGAAATTTATCCAATTAAATGAGTTTAAACAAGTCATATGATCATGTAAGAGTCCACATAAATTGGGTACGGTGATTAGAGATGTATGAGAAAGAGTTGTGGTTATACAATCAACATCCTTAGAACAATGTTTGAGAAAGCATAAGTATAATGTTTTGTTGTTCACACATGTGGTTCTCTTGTGTCTGGTTCTCTTGCAAATTGAACATTTGTTCCTTTTCTTGCTTTTGAAATTCTCACCGACATCTTTGACACGTTTTCTTCATTTTCTTCCAAGCTTGGTATCGACAAGAGGCGGAAAAATCTTCACATTAAGCAATTCTTCTGGCACACACCATTCCGACTCGAGAGGGACGACATTAATGGAATCAAAATATGCAAGGAGGTGTGATTCAACTTTATACAAAGGCGAAGAGTACTAATAAATGCTCATACCATACTCATTGTCATGCTTCGATCGCAAAACGGACATCACGGGAGCACTAGGTATCTTGATCAATTCATATTCCCTACAAGAACATGACTTTTCCAGTAGATCCACATAGGCAGTAACACCTGCACCGAACACGGTAAATTGATTGTCGTCCCTGGTTACGTTCTCCACATATAAGGAGTCGCCCTCGATCATTTTCTTTCTTGCAATTTTTTCGGCAGAAGGCACCATTTGATTACCCATTAATTGATTTAAGGATATATGCATCCCTCTCCCTGAACAATTTTCCAAACCTCTTAGCAATCGAATTAAATGTTGATGCCACGGGATACTCCCTTTCATCTATCAACATAGCATTGAGTGTCTCGGCGATATTTGTAGTCATCACATCATATCTATTGCCAGGAAAATGTGTCTTGCTCCACTTCTCAAAACCAATATCATACTCAAGGATGACGGCTGTCGCAGGACATTTATTCTTGAATTCTACAAAATGATTGTCAAACTCCTCCAAAGAATAAGCATCTGCCGCATTGTAGTAAAGATAAAGATAATATCCACAATGATGATTTACGCGGAGATTTTCACCGAGGTGCCTCATACAATATCCGTGGTGACCATGATTGTAAACGCTCACAATGTCGTTGGCAATGCTCTTATGTCTATCAAAGATAAAGCACAAATCTGGTTCATCGACCACAATCTCCTTCAATTTCTCAAAGAAGAATGTCCAAGATGCATCATTCTCTTTGTCCACGCCACAAAAAGCAATTAGATAAACATGATTTTCCGTATATTGTGCAACAACGCTCAACAACACGCCCTCGTATTTACCATGTAAATGAAGGCCATCAACCGCAATTACCTTTCTCATGTTGGCAAATCCCTTAATGCAAGCACCGAAGGCCAAGAAATAATACATGAACCTATGACTATCCTTGTTTACCATGATACAATAGCTAGAACCAACACTAAGTGTCTCGAACATGTAGGAAAAAGCCGGTAAGCATGAATATCCGTTCTTCGCTGTCCCTCGGACCATTTCCTTGGCAACGACACCTCTCTTCCAACATTTCCAATAGCTTGGACTACAACGAAAAGAATTAAACATAGCCCTTTGAATCTCCTTAACATTTGGACCCTTGCCATCGCGATACATAATTACACAACGTGAAGTAATGACTTTGATTAAGATTTTTCTATGGCTACTGTTGGCATGTTCAACGCCATAACTATGCTCGCCAATGTACTTTTAGATACGAAATCTATCCGAACACTCATATTTCCTCGCCCGCAACATGCATGTATAATTTTGATATACACATTTTACCTTTAAATATTTAGTACAACTCCTCAAAGTAGCAAAATCAAAAGACTTCTTTGCCGCCGCTTTGGCTAATAACAATTGCAACTCATTCTTGTTACTGAAAGTTTGATTTATGCATAAATTAGTTCCATCGGAGAAGGAATGGTTGGATTGTGATCTCAATTTCTGTTCTCCCTGCATTTCTTCACAACATTCGCGTTCGAGCTCTTTCGCATCTACTGGCTGATTTTTCACATTAGTTGGATCATCATGTATATTTATTGAATGATCACCCAAGCTCTCCTTTGAATGATCACCCAATCTTTCATTTCCAATAGAATCACTGTCGTCGTCAAATGAATTTCTTGGTTCAATTGGAGGCCTCACATTGACGTGTATCCTCAATGTAGGCCTAGAGCCATCAATATCAATATCTAACATGTACAAGCTAACGTGCCGATCAGTTTTTATGAATGTGGGATGTATTTTTCCCCTCCCATTCATTTGATAGCTAATCACCAAGTCATTTGGCTCGCAAGTTAATTCACCGACCTCAATTACGCTTGCAATCATATCGTCATATGAACCATTGCGACGCAATGCAATGGGCACTATCGTCTTACTAAAAGATTTCCATTCCAGCTTTTGTGAGTCTCTTCTCATACTCCCATATAATATCCACCAGCAACAACAAATTCAGCTATTGCCATTATAGACTACAAATATCGATACTAGATTACAGTATCAGTCTATGAGGTACGGAATCCATACAAAAATGCGACTAGATGAGATCAGGGTACAGAATTCATCTCCTGCAATAGCGAAATGTTTTTTTAATGCTTTTAAACTAAACAAATGTATCTACTAATGAGTTATCAAGTGATTATGGAAGATTTCTCAAATTTCTAAAATTGCGGAAAAATCATTTGAAAATGGATATTTTGGCCGGAAAACTCGCCGAAATCGTCAGTTTCGACAACAACGAAAACAAGATGCTCTTCTTTCCCGGTTGGCTTTTTTTTTTCTATTATAATTTTTAACAAATACAAATATATATATATATATATATATATATATATATATATATATAATTTCAAATTAGTTGGAAAAGAAGGAGGACCAAAGTGGAGATAATGGAAATTTAGTGAGGTCTTTTGTATGTGTCAATTAGAGCATGTGGATGATGTCATTAATAGTGGGTATACCACAAATTATTCAAAACTTGTGACTTAGGGTGTGTTTGGTATGAAGGAAAATGTTTTCCTAGAAAATGTTTTCCTGGAAAACAAGTTGATTTTTAACTTATTTTCTCATGTTTGGTTGGTGAGTAGAAAATCTTTTCCGGAAAAGATTTTTAGTGTTTGATTTATGAATGAAATATATTTTTGAGAAATATCTTTTATTTTTACTAGAGTAGAAAATAATTTTTAAAATTGAAAATAGTTTTTAAAAACAAACTTAAATTTTTTTTGGGGGGTGGGAGGTGGTAGGGAGTGGGTGAGGGGGGGGGG